>NC_077229.1:28076793-28098127 GCF_027887165.1 Monodelphis domestica
ACATGGAATATCAGGATTGGGAGGGGTCTTAGAATAGGGAATGTCAGAGCTGAGAGGGACCTTAGAACAGGGAGTGTCAGGGTTGGAAGGGACCTTAGAACAGGGAGTGTCAGGGCTGGGAGGGACTTTAGAACAGGAAATGTCAGGGCTGGGAGGGGGCTTAGAACAGGGAATGTCAGGGCTAGGAGGAGCTCTAGATTCTCTCTCATCCAGTTTCCTCATTTTACAGATGAAGAAACCAGTCAAGAAAAAGTGAATGATTTTGCTCAGATTTCCCAGTGAAGACATCTCCACTCACCCTCTTGATTCTCAGCCCAGGGGCTTTCCCCAATACCAAACTGCTTCCTTTCTCACTGGAATGATTTTCTCTGGGAAATGAATTTCTAGCTCTGAGCCAAAATTCCTCGGCCCCACCAAGCTGGCTCTTCCTTCTGCATCTCCTGGGGAGCAGCCCTGGGGGAGGGGCACTGGTTCCCCATGAATGGCAAGGCAGTCTGGTACAAAGAGCCCTGGGTCTGGAGTCAGCCAGATCCTGAAGCCGGATCACCACACCAGCTCTGGTGCTTACTAGCTCTGCAACCCTGGAAAATCAGTTCACCCCTCTGAGGCTCAGTTTCCTCATCTATAGAATGGAGACGGTAGCAATTGTCTTGTATCACTTGGCAGATAGCTCTAAGGAAAATGCTGTGTAAACCTTTCAGGGCAAGTGAAATGAGTTATTGATGTTAAAAGAGGAAAGGAGACCTTGGTTGGCCTGGCCAAAAGAGCTCCCATTTATCTTCTGCTTTATGGTTTGCAAAGCACCTTATGGGCATTAATGACCAAATGTAATCCTCCCAGCAGCCCTCTGAGGCAGGGGCTATTATCATCCTCATTTTACAGATGCAGAAACAGAGACTCCAAAAGGAGAGATGACTTACAACCTGCAGATGAAGGGAAGGCAGAAGCCATCTAAACCAGCCTCCTTATTTGACATAGGAGGGGTCCATCCAAGTGAGGTGACTTACCTAAGGTCACACAAATAGGAGCAGAGCAAAGATTGGATCTCTATGTTAAGTTCACTATTAAGTCCAATTTAACAATAAGGAAGTCAGCTTGAAGAGATTAGGATGCAGGACCTCAGAAGTCAGCTAGCCCAGTCCTTCCATGTGGCACATGGGGAAACTGAGGTTCAAGGAACTAAATGATTGATGTGTTCAAGGACACACGACTAGGAAGTGTCTGTGGAAGGATTAGAACCAACTCTGCATGCCTCCAAGTTCTAAAGTCACTCTCAGCTCTTACATTCCCTGTTCTAAGCCCCCTCCCAGCTCTGACATTTCCTCTTTTAATCTACTTCCTAAAAATACTGAGTTGACCTTCCCTGCTCTGACAGAGCTGTTATTCTGAGAAAACTCTGGGCTCTTTTCATTCAAAAGTGCCATAACCATAGGATCATGGATTCAGAGCTGAGAGGGATCCCCAAGGCCACCTACTGCAACCCTCCCATTCTAGAGTTGAGGAAACTAAGTCCATCAGGTGAAGAGATGTGTCCAAGGTTACACATGTAGTAAGCATCAGGAGGAAAGCTCTGTGTGAACCTTCAAGGGTAGGAGAAATGGGAGTTATTGATAGTCACAGAGAAAAGGAGATCCTGTTTCTGAATCTAGGTTTCTAACTCTTTCCACTATACCCATACCAGAGCCCCCTGAGCTCCCTTAGCATCTTATGAGGAATTGGAGTGGGTAGATTGATTTCCCAGGAAATTGAGGGACAGAATGGAGAAGAAGCTACTGAGTGGACAGAGATGGGGTCTTCTGATTGGCATGTTGACTTCTCCCTCAGACTAGAGAGCCAGTTGGACACAATGGGGTGGCACATTAGAGCCAATGCAGCAGTCACATTCTTGGGAGGCTGAGCATCTCAGCTCATCCTCTGTCTCTGACCTAAGACCAGTACCTGGCTGGACTTGGCTGTTTCACAGGTATCTTTCTTAGTGCCTTCTCACATTACTTGCCAAACTCATGATGTGACAAGGGAAAAATCATTGGAATGGAATGGTTCGTAGATACCCAGATCATAGGCTGAGGACTAGAAGGGAACCCAGAGACCAATTAGAGCAGCCCTCTCCTCTGACAGGTGATGAGGCCTCAAGGAAATCTGAACCTCGGCTCTCCCCATGAGACTTTTTCTGGATACACATTTCTCTAATGACATCCTTTTATCAATTCCCTTGAACAATTCTTCACCTGGGAATCTTATTACCATTTGCCCTCCCTCGGTAAAATGAGATCATAGGGCTCAACTAAAGTCACATCCAACAAGCTTGAGAAAGCCTCAGACCCTGCCCTAAGTCCTCTAAGCAGACCAGGTAACAGACCGGGACCAAGGGACAGGGGTATTTGGTGGTAATAACATTGGGGAAAGGGCCTCAAGGAGCTGGGTCACACATTTCACTGCCAGGATTTCAGGCAAATGAATTAAACCCAGCCTCTAAGTATACATATTGAATACAATTGTATTCAACATTCCTGACATGGAATAGCTTTCTCTCTGCCTGTGAAGGCCTTTTCCATAGGGTAACTACTCAAAAAAAACTATGAATAAATGAATGAAAATCCATCTGTTCTTCTTGGATGGTCAGAGACAAAAGAAAACAAAACTCATCTTTTGCTCTGATTGAATTCACTAAAAATTTATGTTACATAATCTCAACTGGGCCCTCACTGCTACCAGGCAATCCTTCTATACCTCCTTCATGCAGGTGCTGACCCATTCTCCACAGCAGCTCTTTCAAACCTCTTCATTCCTCAAATTTCTCATGGCCCCTCTCTCCCCACCCTGAGACCCTCAAATCATATTTCACTGAAAAGTCTGAGGTCACTGGCTGAAACTCCCTCTTCTCCCCACCTCAACTCACATTTCCCAGGTTATCTTCTTCAATTATTTCTGCCTTTTCCCCTATCTCACATGAAGAGAGGGCCCTTCTCACCAATGCAAACCCCATCCTATCTTCTCCAGATTTATCCCCTCTGTCTCATCTCTACTTTCTCCCTTTAATCTATCTTTATCTACTGATGCCTTCTCTACTACCTATAAATATGTCCATGTTTCCTTCTTCTTCAAAAAGATCCCTCATTTATGCCCTTTGATTGGGAAATGGCTGAACAAACTGTGGTATCCGTTGGTAATGGAATACTATTGTGCTGAAAGGAATGATGAACTGGAGGGATTCCATGTGAATTGGAACAACCTCCATGAACTGATGTGGAGTGAAATGAGCAGAGCCAGCAGAATATTGTACACAGAGACTGATACACTGTGGTACAATCAAATGTAATGGACTTCTCTGCTAGTAGCAATGCAATAATCCAGGACAATTCTGAGGGACTTATGAGAAAGAACGCTGTCCAGATCCAGAGGAAGAACTGTGGGAATGGAAAAACAGAAGAAAACAATTTCTTGATCACATGTTCGATGGAGATATGGTTGGGGATGTAGACTCTAAATGATCACCCCAGTGCAAATACTAATAATATGGAAATAGGTCTTGATCAATGACACATGTAAAACCCAGTGGAATTGCTCATTGGCTATGGGGGGGGGGGGAAGAATATGAATCATGGAACCATGGAAATTTTTTCTTAATTATTCAATGAAATAAAATTTTAAAAAATAAACCCCTACCTTCAGTCTTAGGATCAATTCAGTATATTGGTTCCAAGGCAGAAGAGTGGTAAGAGCTAGGCAATGGGGGTTAAATGACTAGCCCAGGGTCACCCAGCTAGGAAATGTCTGAGGCCAAATTTGAATCTAGCACTTCCTATCCACTCTGTCTGAGATCAGAACTGAATCCAGGACTTCTCAATCCACTGAGTCACCTCGCTGCCCCTGATCTATTCGTGCCTGAAAATGACTGTCCCATATTTCTTCTCTTTTCTGAGGCTCAAGTCTTTGAAAAGGTTATCTAAAACAGGGATCTCTTCTTCTCTCTTCTCATTCTCATCTCCCAACAATCTGGCTTCAAGCCTTGTCATTCCACCCAGATTGCTCTCTCCTAAGTTACCAATAATCTCCCAGTGGACAAAACCAAGGGCCTTCTCTCTGTTTTTGTCCTTCTTCAGCCTTCTCTCTCTAGTGTTTCACACTGTTGATTATCCTCTTCTCTATATTTTCCAGGATGTCACTCTCTCCTGGTTCTCCTCCTACTTATTTGATAATTCCTCAATCTTTTTTACTGGATCCTAATCCATATCATACCCACTAGCCATGGGTGTACTTCAGAGTTCGGGTGGGGGGGGCTCTTCTCTTCTTCCATACTATTGCACCTGATGATCTCATCAGCCCCATGGATTCATGTTGATGGTGCTCAGATCTCTTTATCCAATACTCTCTGCTGACCTCTGGTTTTGAATATTTAACTTCCTGTTAGATATCTGGAACTGGATGTCCTGTAGACCCGTAGCATACCAGGCATGTTAGCATCTGGGAAGTATGATTGATGGATTGATATTGTATTACCTGACACATGGTCAGACCTCTTGATGGTCATTGTATGGAAAGGGATAGGCCAAAGCACTAGCAAAGGACGGGCAAATTTATGGGCTGGGCCTTGATGGGGCCATGCTGCCTTGGCTTGGACTATACTCATTTGCAAAGCTCAGTTCAATTAGGGCATTGATAGCCATGCCTCAGCTACCAGGTTGGATTAATCTCCACCTCTTTGATCTCGTCATTGTCAATTCAACCAATGTTAATACCTATGTCATGTTATGTATTCGTTGATCCACATTCCTAAAAACCTTCAATAAATACAGGGGGAACTAGCGCGAAACTCTCTCTTCTTAGCCCTTTACTAGCTCACTCCTACTAGCTCTCTTGCTTTCAGTCTTACTCTCTCTCTTCCCCTCCTCTCCTCTTTCCCTCTTGCTTCACTATATCTCTTTCATAGCGACGCGGTCACCCCAGTGCCCCTATTGCTATAGGATGCACCAAGGAGTTGAGACTCCCCACCTTTCCTAGCAACGCTGTCGCCCCCAAAGCAGACTCTCTTGTCTATAGGAGTATCAAGGAGTTGGTACTCCCCACCTATTCTCTTATTCCTCTTATTTCCTCGGAGTTCGCGTTACTCCCCATCTGCTTGAACCTGCTGTCGTTGAGTCTATATTATTCTCCCATTTCCTTAGTCTCCTCTCTCCACCTCAGGTTATTGCCCACAGATATATATTATAGGACTCCCGTGGGGGGTCGCTATAGGACCTCTCAAACTAATGAACTCCTTGGGTTTCCCCAAAATCATTCCTCTCTTCCTAACTTCCCTCTTACTGTGAAGATTACCACTATCCTCTCGGTCACCCAAGCTTACAACCTAGGTGTCATCCTGGACTCCCCACTCTCTCTTTCACCTTCAATGGATAACCTGTGGCAAATAACAGGGTACATGTAAAAGATGGGCTTAGATCTCCCCAATTTCCAAGTCCCTCTCCTTCCCATATTATGCAATGCTTACCTTGAGCTGAGCCTTGAAGAAAGCCAGGGATTCAAAGAGAAAGTGATGATGAAGAAAAATATTCCAGGCTTGGGGAATGGCTTGTGCAAAGGTGTGGAGGCAGGGGATGGAGTTTCATATGTGAGGAATAGCAAGAAGGCCATTTTGGCTCAAGCACCAAGTATATGAAGAGGCGATATGCCTGGAAGATCAGACTGGAGCCAGATTATAAAGAGCTTTAAATGCAAAGCAGAAGAGAATGTGTTTTGTCCCATAGACAATGGGGAGCCACCAGGGGAGTGATAAGGGAATCTTTCCACAGATACAGACAGAGCTAGTTTAGCCTTGGGCCAGTTTCACTGAGCCAAAGAACAGGCCTTAGTAGGAAAAGGAAACCAGAACTCACCTTTCCTCTAGCATTAGTGGGGAGAATCCATTTGTGGAATCCATAGTGGAAGGAGCAACATGATGTGAAAAACTATAGGTTTGAATTCTATATCTGATATGACCAGAGCAAATGATAGGGCCTCAAAATTCCTCATCGGTAAAAGGTGTCCCTACCTTCACTACCCACCTCTGGGAGTTGTCCCAGGAGGGAAGTACTTTGTAAACCTCTACACGCTAAAAAACAACAACAACAACAAAAAAAAATCCAGGAATTCTCTGCATTATTTTCACCAACCCTTTCTGATCCTCTGCTTGCCTCCCCCAGCTAGGCTCAACCTGACTCAAATTTATTGACTCTCCTCACTGTCATGGCATCAATAAAATGTACTTTGCTAATTAATCTTTTGAAGATAATTGCAGAAAATGATTGTCTGGCTCTGGCTGTGACCCTCCTCTCCTCTCAGATCCTTCTCTCCCTTCCCATAGTTCTGGAAGGGGTTTCTCCTTCCCACCCCCACCCTCCTCCAAGTTAAGCAATAAATGGAACTCATGTGAGGAAGACAACTCAGGCTCTGGGGATGGCCAGCTGTGAGCCTAGAAGGGCTTGATGGCTCTGGGAGGGAGACATCTAGCAGCCCCTGGCTGGGAGCCGGCCCCCCTGAGAGCCAGGGCACAGCTGGAGGTGGACAGAGAGTGGGAGAGCACGTGGCTTCCTGCGGCTCCTCTTACATTATAGATTTTACAGTCCCCTGGATGGAATCTAACAGCTGGGAGGGGTGCCAGGGGAGTGGCTACTGCCCCCTTTCAGCTTTGACTTTGCTATATCCTTTAGGAAGTCTTTTCTCTCTGGGCCTCAGTTACCCCTTCTGTAAAAGGGTATAATCCTTTAAGCTCCCTTCCAGCTTTGGACTGATAATTTGATGAACTTGAAGGGCTCTTCCTTCTCTAAAGTCCTGTGATTCTTTACATTGCTCTTAATAGATTCAGGCTATTTGAGTATATTTTGAAAGGTTACACAATCTGTTGGTGACTCTGAAGGGCAAGGAGCTAGATAGAAGTCAGGGACCAATGGACACTCAGACCTAGCGAGGATGAGATCATTAGAACAGGGAAGGTATGGCTAGTTATCAAGTCATGGAGGAGGGGAGAAGAGGGAAGGGGAGAAGGGAGCAGGTGAAAAGGATTGGGGGAGAGGAGGCAATAGCCTCATCAGCCAGCCTCAGAGAGGACTGAACTAGCCATCTAACACAAATCCATAGCTGTAGGGTTAGAAGAGTTTCTGGTGTCACTGGCTTAAGCAAATTTTAAGTACCAGAGACAGAATTTGAACCCAGGTTCTCTGATTCTGGAGCCAGACCTCTTTCAACTGTGTCAATTATAACAGTATCTTTGCAGATTTGAAAAAGAGAAACCTGTGCACAAGACATGCTATTTATTATTTACCCAGTCTACAGAGAAGATGCTTTCTTATGTATGGAACTGTAAATGGATTCACAGAGCCCTCAGCTTGCAGGTGAGGAGGAAAACCCATAAAAGGTGTCTGAAAAAGCTACCTTCTGGAAAGAGACAAAGGACCCTTTCTCTTTCCTCCCCACCAGTGTTTCTCCCTCTCTTTCAGTCTCTTCTTTCTTTCTCTCAATATCTCTCAATCTGTCCCCCCTTCAATCTCTTTCTCTCATCTCTCTCCTTCCCTCCCTCTCTCTCTCTTTCTCTCTCTCCCCCCTCTCTGTCTCTCTGTCTCTCCCTCTCTCTCCTTCTCTCTCTATCTTTCTGTCTCTCCCTCTCTCTCTGTCTCTCCCTCTCTCTGTCTCTCCTCTCTCTCTCCTTTCTTTCTCTCTCCCCCTCTTTTCAGTCTCTCTTTTCTTTCTCCATTTCTGTCTCTCTCAATTTCTCTCAATCTGTCCCCCCTTCAATCTCTGTCTTTCTCTCATCTCTCTCCCTCTGTCTCTCCCTCTCTTTCTGTCTCTCTCTCCCTCCCCCTCTTCCTCTCCATCTCTCTCCCCCTCTCTTTTCAGTCTCTTTTCTTTCACCATCTCTCAGTCTCTCTCAATCTCTTTCAATCTGTCCCCCCTTCAATCTCTGTCTTTCTCTTATCTCTCTCCCTTCCTCCCTCCCCCCTCTCTCAATGCCCCAAATCTTTTCTTATTCCTCATTCATTCATTTGATCAATCAACATGCAAATAGCTGCATTAGCACCACAGAGTAGCTAGGGAGAGGGTCCTGAAGCCAAGAAGCCCAGGGGTCCAGGCCCATCTCTGACACCTGCTGACTGTGTCTGTGTAGGGATAAGGCCCTTGGACTCAATGTGACTGCTCTGAGACGGGCAGCTACAGCAGAGGTGCTAAGCTGAATTAGTGGAGGGAGTGTCCTCAACCGGAAATTCCTAGCAGCATTGACAACACAACTTCCATCCCAAGGCACACAGTATACCATCCAATCCCTAGAATCAGAGATCTTAAGAAATGAATGCCCAGAAAAAGAAGAAGAAAAAAAATCAGCCAGTCATGGGAAGGGAGGAGGCAGCTGGGTAGCTCAGTGGATTGAGAGGCAGGCCTAGAGATGAGAGGTCCTGGGTTCAAATCTGACCTCAGACCCCTCCTAGCTGTGTGACCCTGGGCAAGTCACTTAACCCCCATTGCCCAGCCCTTACCACTCTTCTGCCTTGAAGCCAGCATGCAGTATTGATTCTAAGACAGAAGGTAAGGGGTTAAAAAAATAAAAAGAAGTCCTGGGCTTCTCTGGTGTTCTTGTAAGAGCAGGAGAACCCAAGGAAGGCCCTAGCATGTTGGTAGGACCCCCTC
Organism: Monodelphis domestica; assembly: GCF_027887165.1. NCBI lineage: Eukaryota > Metazoa > Chordata > Mammalia > Didelphimorphia > Didelphidae > Monodelphis > Monodelphis domestica. The sequence continues at coordinate 28,085,449 of NC_077229.1, forward strand.
TGTTGACTTTTAGCAAGGATAATAATAACAGCTAGCACTGATGTAACACTATGAGGTTTGCAAAGCTCTTTACAAACATCGTCTTAGTCCCTTGGGGGATTGGTGCTGTTCTTATTATTCCCATTTTACAGTTGGGGAAATGGAGGCCAAGAGAGGCGAATTGGTCATGCAGCTAGTAAGTGAGGCTGGATTCCACACCAAAGACAAGACTTCCCCAGGGTGGGCCCGCAGGGATGGGTCCCCATCCCGAAGCCTCCAGATTATTGCTGGGTGACGTACTGGGAGCAACCCAAGGAGAAATAAGCCGTGAGCCCAAGCTTCTGCCAGTGTCTTGTAAGGAAGACGAGACCTACGTGCACATCAATCTATCCTGAAAATGACACGAGTTGGAAGGGGCTGATGGCTTCGAGGGAATCTGGGAAGGCTTCTTAGAAGAGGTAGCTTTGAGCCAAACATGATCCATCATCATCAGTAGGGATGCCTACTGGGTACCATCCCAACCTGGGCCTCCGGTGACCCCCTCATAACCTCCCATGAGCCCTTTCTCCCCTCCCCCCCAGTGAATGGATGGAGCTGGATGATTTGCTGGGAGAATATCCACCTTTCTCCCCCCGAACTCTGCAGCCCCCCAATGGGGTTTCTCTTCCTCTCTGAAATATCATCTTCATATCTAACCTCGCCGGGCTGTATACCTGTTCCTAATAAACCTCCAAGACTCTAATGAACTAAATAGCAAATTACTTTTTTATTCAAGAATGAAATTTCATCATATTCATAATTCATATTTTATTTCAGACATCTGCTGCTGATTACATTACATTTAACTAAAATTAGATGAAGCTCGGAATGCAATTAAGGCCTTGCCAAATTCTCCGGCCCACCAATACCAGCCGAGCTCAGCGGGGGCCGTTAGGAGTCTAATATGTAATTAGGAGCTATTTTCTAGCTGTTTTTAAAGTCTGAAAATTAGCTGCCTTTATTAATCACACAGACAAATAGAAAGTGGAGCCAACGCTCGCTGAAATTTCTAAAAGGGATTTTTTCTTTAATTACATACCACCTCGCGAGGCAACTCTCTCCGAATGTTGATTTGTTTTGCGGTGACATTTTGACAACTAGTTCTCAATTTGTCTGTCGCGGTTAGGCAACAACAAAGCCGACGGTAATATTTTAACTTTCAAAACCTTCAGTGCGCCGGGGAGGAACCCAAGGGTGGGCCTCAGCCCCGAGGCCTTCTCCCTCCGGAGACAAGGCCAAAGATGGCAGGGCGGAATGGGGGGCCGGGGCGTGGCCCCCTCCTGTCCCTCCCTAGGAGGACAGGGCTGGCAGGGGAGCAGGAGGATGGAGAGAGAGGAGCAGAGAGATACCCGCCGGGTGCTGCCCATCATGGGCTACCTGGCAAGAGAAGTGTGTAATTAGAATTCTGTACCCCAGGACTCCGTTTCCCAGAACCCCATTTTCGTCCTTTTTGGAGATATAAGTTTTGTGTAACTCCATCCTCTCTTTACTCGGGTTCTTTCTTTTTTGTTGTTTATTATTATTTTTTTGTAGGCCTGAACATTTTTTTAAATTTAATTAATCAATTTAGAACATTATTCTTTGGGTACAAGAATCATATTCTTTCCCTCTCCACCCCCACCCATCTCGTAGCTGATGTACAATTCCACTGGGTTTTACATGTGTCCTTGATCAGAACCTATTTCTATATTATTAATATTTGATATTTGCACCAGAGTGATCATTTAGAGTCATTATTTTTACCTTCCATCTTGGAGTCAATCCTGTGCATTAGTCCCAAGGCAGAAGAGTGGTAAGGGCTAGGCAATGTGGGTGAAGTGACTTGCCCAGGGTCACACAGCTAGGAAGTGTCTGAGGTCAAATTTGAACCCAGGACCTCTTGTCTCTAGGCCTGGCTGCCATCAAGTCTTTTTTTTTTCTTTTTTAAACTCTTCCCTTCTATCTTGGAATCAATCCTATGTATTGGTTCCAAGGCAGGAGAATAACAAGAGCTAGGCAATGGGGTCAAGTGACTTGCCCAGGGTCACACAGCTAGGAAGGGTCTGAGGCCAGATTTGAGCCCAGGACCTCCTGTCTCTAGACCTGGCTCTCAATCCACTGAGTCACCCAGCTGCCATCAAGTCTTTTTTTTTTTTAAACCCTTCCCTTCTGTCTTGGAATCAATCCTGTGTATTGGTTCCAAGGTAGGAGAATAACAAGAGCTAGGCAATGGGGATTAAGTGACTTGCTCAGGGTCACACAGCTGGGAAGTGTCTGAGGCCAGATTTGTCAGGTTCTTTCTATTTCCTCTACTTCAAATGATTATCCATAAATCTTATAAAATATAACACTTGGAGTTATTTGGATAGTAGTTTTCATCTTACAGAAGGTATTGAACCGGGCTGAAATCCAGGCCTGGCCTTGGTTCGGCTGGGGTCCGTCTGAGCAGAGGCGCCTTAGATGGATGGACAGATGGGAAATGAAACTTGAAATTCCAGCATTTGGGGTCAGCTCAGGTGCGTCGAAGGTGTCACCACTCCCACGTACGTGGCTGGGGTGGACGCCAAAGGCTGGACCATTCCTCTACATGACTGGGGGGGAGATAAACGGTTCAATCACTCCTTGAATAACTGGGAGTCCAGGAACCAGAATGGGGAAGAACCATCTCTTTATTTTCACTCATATTGGGGTCTTTGTAATCCTGTATTTTTTATTTTATATATATATATTAATTATTATTATTATATATTAAACATATTTTCTTTCATGCATCTAAAAACATTATTTTGAGAAAGTCTCTAAGACTTCACCAGGCTACCAAAGGGGTCCATGATACAAGAAAGATCAAGAACCTCCGCTCTAGAACCGGGAGAACACTGTCTACACTAAGAGAACTATTATACGACAATCAACTATGAAGGACTAAAGTATCATCAGCAAAGTAAGACCCCACAATGCCCGCGAGGGACCCGTGGAATGCCAAAGAGTCCGATTGATTGCAGATCAGAGCTTGCCATCTTCCATCTTATTGCCTTCGTGAGTTTGGTTTTTGAGCCCTTACCTTGTGTCTTAGCATGGATTCTAGGCTAGAAGAGTGGCAGGGCCAGGTGACTACAGGTAAATGACTTGTCCTGGGTCCCACAGCTAGGAAGCATCCGAGGTCAGATTTGAACCCAGATCTTTCCAACTCCTGGCCTAATGCTCTATCCATTGTGTTACCCAGCTGCCCCTAAGAGTTGTTGGTATTTTTTTTAAATTCACAGTTATTTACTTATGATTAATACCATTAACAATGATACTTAAAATCACTATAACAATACACACACTTGAAATTATTAAGTTATTTTTTTAAACCCTCATTTCCATCTTGGAATCAATACTGGGTATTGGTTCCCAGGCAGAAGAGCAGGAACGGCTAGGCAATGGGGATGAAGTGACTTACCCAGGGTCACATGGCTAGGAAGTGTCTGAGGTCATATTTGAACCCAGGACCTTCTATCTCTAGGCCTGGCTCTCAATCCACTGAGACTCCAAGCTGCCTCCATGAGTTTTTTTTAATTGTATTTGTGATATGTGTCTTCTGTTATGGTGTGAGCAATATGGAAATCTGTATTGCATGAAAGCAATGGTATAACCACCTTGGTGGGGAGGGAAAGGGAAGGAAGGAGAAAAATTGAAATTCAAAATTGTCAAAAAACTGGTCAAAAATTATTTCTAGGGGGGCAGCTGAGTAGCTCAGTGGATTGTGAGCCAGGCCTAGAGACGGGAGGTCCTAGGTTCAAATCTGGCCTCAGACACTTCCCAGCTGTGTGACCCTGGGCAAGTCACTTGACCTCCATTGCCTAGCCCTTACCACTCTTCTGCCTTGGAGCCAATACACAGAATTGACTCTAAGATAGAAGGTAAGGGTTTGCTTTTTTAATTGTTTCCAAATGGAACTGAAAAAAAATCAATTAAAAAATTTAATTAAAATTTTTTCTTTTAAATTTTAAATAAATTAAAATTTTTGTAATTTTCTAAACTAGAACCCTCCCCCCCCCCCCCAATCTTCTACTGGGGGAGGCGTGTTTAAGGCTAGATCACTCCTTTGCATGGCTGATGGGAAGAGAAAGAAGGTTAGACTAAACCTGTGCCTAGTAAAGATAAGAACAGACGCCATGGGAGCGGAGAGATTGGGGAGGCTAGAGTGTTTGACGGAGGCAGGGTTGGGATGGGAAAGAAGACTGAGTCAAATGGTGGACTCACTGGAGCTGAGAGAGAGGATATCCTGGAAGTCCATAGGGGAGAGCAGGAGGGGAGCAGATGCCCAACGATGGTGGCCGAGGGAGGGCCTGACAGCAGCACCAGGGGGACAGGCAAGGGATGCCCTGACTCCTCCTCCGAGCCCAGCCTGTTCAAAATTGTGAGAGAAGGGATCCTGGGGAAGGGCACCAAGACAAGTTGGGTCCTTGGTAGGAAGATGGGAAGAATCTAAGAGAAAGAAATAGAGAATGTCAGGAGATCCTGGAACTTGGGTCTGGAAGGAAGCAAGTCCTTCATTTTACAGAGGGGGACACTGAGGTGGGGAGAAATGAAGTCACCCAGATAGCGAAAGAGCCAGGATTCGAACCCAATTTCTCTCACCTCTACCTACCATCCAGGAGTCAGAGGTCTCAAGAGCTGGACCAGCTGGCTCGTAGGTCCTTGTGTGGGTGGGTGGCTATCTCTGGGCCCAGCCAATGAATAGAAACTAATGCTAGAGAGCAACCTTTCAGTCCCTGGAGGAGATCTTGGTAGCCAGGGGTCCCTCAATCCTCCCTCCATGCCACACCCTGGTTTGGCACTTCCCTGGCAGTCTCAGTCCCAGAATAGGCCCTCTGGGTATATCTGTAGGGTCTTGGGACCCTCAGGCTGTCCCTAATTTTGAACTTGGAGGCTTTCCCTCTTGAAGGATAAAGCAATAAAAGTATGCTATACTATCACTGGCCATGTGGCCTTATCCAAACTTCTTCCTTTCTCAGACTCAGTTTCTCTATCTGCCTTTCCAGTCTTTGTTCATATTGCTTACTTTCATGCATTCCCTCCTCCTTCCATTCCAATACACAACTCTCCTTATCTCCTGCCTCCCTGCTTTGCACAGGCTGTTCCCTGCCTTGTTTGCCCTCCCTTCTCACTTCCTCTTCTTAGAATCCTTAAGTCATTCAAAGAACAGCTCCACACACTCCTTACCTCCTCCTTAAAATCATTTTGTTTACTCTCAGTGTTTACTTAGCCCAGGTGAACTCTGTTCCCATCCTCTTGCTTCTTGTATCCTTCATCTGGAAATGACTCTTGGGATTGGATCTTCCATTTTCTGGCTTCATGGTGTCTCCCCTATTTGAATGTAAGCTCTTTGAAGACATGGATTGTTTCTCTTTGTCTTCATGTCTCTGACATCTACCCCAGTACCTAACAGAGTACAGAATTAGTAAATGATAAATGTCTGTTGAATATAGCTTGAATGGATAAATGATGGAATGAACAAATGAATACATGAATAAAGGAGAGAATGAATGAAGGAGAGGATGAATGGATGGATGGATGGATGGATGGATGGATGGATGGATGGATGGATGAAGGTAGGAAGGAGTGAGTGGATGGATGGATGGATGGATGGATGAGGATATAAATAAATAAATGGGAGAATGAAGGGATGAACAAATGAAGAAATGGATGAATAAATGAATAATTGGATGAATGAGTGAGAAAATGGATGGATGGATGGATGATGGATGAAGATAGGAAGGAGTGAGTGGATGGATAGATGGATGGATGAGGATATAAATAAATAAATGGGAGAATGAAGGGATGAACAAATGAAGAAATGGATGAATACATGAATAATTGGATGAATGAGTGAGAAAATGGCTGGCTGACTGGCTGGATGAATGGATGAATGGATGAAGAAAGGGAAGGAATGAATAGATGGATGGATGAGGAAATAAATGGGAGAATGAAGGAATAAACAAATGAAGAAATGAAATGGATGAATAAATGAATAATTGGATGAATGAGTGAGAGAATGGATGGATGGATAGATGAAGGATTGAATAATTATATGAGTGAATGGATGAATGAGTGAATGCATTGTGTCTTATTTCCATCCTGCATAATATAAGCTCCTTGAGCATAGGTACTGTTTCCTTTTTTTCTTGGCATCCTCAGCACTCAGCACCCAGCCCAATGCATGACACATAGTAGGTACTTAGTAAGTAATTAAGGTTCAGGGAATGTTAGGTGAATGATTATGCTGTGATTGGCTTCCTTCCTTCCCCCTAGGATGTAAACTCCTTGAGGGCAAGGACTCGAAGTTTTGTGCTGGTATCCTTAGCACTGAGCCCATGAATTGCACAAAGTAGATCCTTAATAAATATTTTTCAGAATGACTTGACTTGAGGCACTGTCCGGAATAGTAGAAAGAGTAATAACTTTTGATTCAGAGGCCCTGGGTTCAAATCCCACTTTTGACAATTATTACCTTACTACCTGAATTTCAGCAAGTTACTTCATGTCCCTGGGCTTCAGTTTCCTATATGTAAAAACCTCTCCTGCTCTAAATTTGTAAGCCAGTGAATTAAACTGAATTGACAAAATGGAAATAAGCTCCCTGGCATGACCTACGTCCAAGAAGAGCTGGCTGGAGAATGGATTTTCCACAAATCCCAAAGCACTCTTGGCTTGGGGTCTGTGCTTCCCGATTGTTCTTCCCCTTCTCCTCCCAGGTGCTGGTGGGCTGCTTGCAGTGGGGTGTCAGGAAACCCAGAGGAATTCTCCTTTAATGCCAAACAAGGGCTCCCACCAGTACCACGATGGACAGGACAGCTGGCCAGGCTGCTGTCCAAGAACGCTTATGACAACACCAGGCAAGATGGCAGATTAACCCAGGTCATTAGGGACCCTGCTCAGGGTGCTCTAGAAAATGGCAGGAGAGGAGAGGAGTTTGGGGGAGCTACAATGAACCTGCCAACAAGCTAGGAATAGAGCACAGGAAATGACTTTCTCTTATTCTGACAGCTCTGATTTTCCCCGGGAAGGGAACTGACAGGCAGCTGCTCTCCTGGTGCTTGTCTTCCCAACAGCCAGTAGGAAAGACGATTTCACACGGCTCTTAGGACCCATATGCCACCTGGTACTGTAAGCTAACAACAATTCCCTCTTCTCGAGTGCTCGAAGGATTACAAAACACTTCCACCATCATGACAACCCTTTGAGGTTCATAGAAACCTGGGCTCAAATCTGGCCTCAGATGCTGTGGGACCCTGGGCAAGTCACTGAACCCTAATTGCCTAATCCTTGCTGATCTTCTGTCTTAGAATTCATATGAAGGGGGCAGCTGGGTGACTCAGTGGATTGAGAGCTATGCCTAGAGATGGGAGATCCTGGGTTCAAATCTAACCTCAGACACTTCCCAGCTGTGTTACCCTGGTAAGGGTAATTAAAAAAAAAAAAAGAATTCATATGAAGACAGAAGGTAAGGTTTTAATCTTTTTTAATTGTACACTTACTAATTGTGTTGACCCTGGGCAAGTCACTTTCACCTGCCTGCCTCACTTTTCTCCTCTGTAAAAGGGGGTTAATAATAGCACCTATGTCCCCCAGGATCATTGTAAGGACCAGAGGAGATCATTTACTTCAAGCACTTTACAAACCTTATCTAGCTATTGTAATTAAAAGGAAAATGGCCTGGTCCTCTGTCAAGAGTTGAGAACTGATCCTCACCAGGGCAAGGGGGCACTGGAGAAAAGCCCCAGTCTGGTAGGTGGACCCCTTGGGGCAAACCTCTGATTGGACATAGACAAGAGTGGTCCAGCCTAGATGGATCATGGTCTGCATCACTGGCATGAATCCTCAGGTCAATGTGACCACAGACCCCCGGAGTAGTTCCATTATCCTTAGATTAAAGTATTTAGAACTCAGAAGGTACCAGAGAGGTCATCAAAGGATTGCTTGTTGACCAACTGTTATTGACTAAATTCCCTTCAATCCCTCCCAGTCTCATTGAGAAGAAAGGCATTATGATGTCAATTATACATTTTTACAGAAGGGGAAACTGAGGTTTAGGGAAGGGAAGTGACTTACCTCAACTCATGCAGGTGAGTTAGTGTCAGGGCTGAGAAAGGAATTCTGGTCTTCCTGAATCTCAGCCTACAATTCTTTCACTACTGGGCCACCCTTCTCATCTATGTCTCTGAGATGGGATTTGGATTGTGGATGGGTGCAGGGAGGGTATACTTTCCCCCTAAAAGAGGATCTTTAGCCAGAATAGCACCTTTAGTCAGGTCCTTCTCTTCCATCCACCTACCTTGACTCAGTCACAGTGATACCATGGGAAAAAAAAAACACTGGCTTTGTAGTCTGAGGACCTGGTTTCAAATCCTCCCTCTGCTGCTTACTAACTATATGACCAATGGCAAGCTATTTAACTGCCCCCAGGCCTTAGTTTCCTTTTATGTAAACTGAGGGGAAAGAAGTAGACTCTGAGTTTCTGCACAGCTTTGACCATCTCTAGGTTCCTCTACCCTCAGCCATTTTATGATCTTTGCCCCCCACCCAATTCCAGCATATCATGTTCTCTGTTTGGACATCTTAGAGTCTTTTTCAGTTCTATATTCTATAGTTTTAGGTCAGGCTTTTGGATTATTTAACTCTTTGGGTATTTGTCGTATATCTTATTTCCCCAACTAGACCGTAAGTTGCATAAGATCAGGAGCTATAGCTTCTGTTTCTTGATATCTCCTGCAGGGCTTTGCATGTGGTGAACCTGCAGGAAATGTGCTGACTGAGTCTACTACAGATTTATGTTACCTAATCTCACCCGGGCCATCACTCAGGTACAGCAATCCTTTTACTCCTCTCTAATTTTATTGCATTTTTTTTAAACCCTTACCTTCTGTTTTAGAATCAATGCTGAGTATTGGTTCCAAGGCAGAAGAGCGGTAAGGGTTAAGCAATGGGGGTTAAGTGACTTGCCTAGGGTCACACAGCTAGGAAGCCTTGAGGCAAGTGCTTTACAAATATGATCTCATTTGATCCTTGTGGCAATGCTAGGAGGGAGGAATTATTATCATCATCTGTTTTCTAGATTCAGCTGAGATGGGAAGGACCAACCTTAATGAGCCTGTGTCTGGCCTACATTGGTCAAGAGGGTTGGTGGTTTGTACTAATAGAATGTTCATATCTCCAAATAATTTATTTTAAACTGTTACTTTCCGTCTTGGAATCAATACTGGGTATTGGTTCCAAGGCAGAAGAGTGGTAAGGGCTGGGCAATGGGGGTGAAGTGACTTGAACAGGGTCACACAGCTAGGAAGTGTCAGAGGCCAGATTTGAACCCAGTACCTTCTGTCTCCAGGCCTAGTGGTCTATCTCCTGATCCCCCATAGATTGATTTTTATGCTATTTTATTTTTTCCTTAATTACATGTACAAATTTCTTAAAGTCTTTTGGGATATTTTGAGTTCCAAATTCCTTCCCTCCTCTCCCCACTCCCTGAGACACAGATGACATAGAAGATACACATGCAGCCACATTATAGCACATATTCTAAACCCACCCTTCTCTTCTCAAGCTTCCCATGACTACCCTAAATCTCTCAATTAATGGCCTTCCCTCATATTTTGCTAAGAATTGCAAGGATTTTTTGGTGTGGATTCTTTATTCTCCTTCCATCTCATGGCCCTTCCTTCTTGAATCCAATATCTGATAAAGAGGCCAAGCCATCTATGCTTCTCCTAGATCTCCCCCCTTCCATCTCATCTAGCATTTCTTTCCCACTACTCTTCCATTTCCCTACCTGCTGGTTCCTTCCCTGATGATTACAAACATACCCAAATCTCTCCCGTCCTAAAAACAAAACAAAAAAACTTGTCATTTGATCTCTCTCCCCACAAGTTTTTCTCCTATGATCTTCCTCCCTTTCTCAGTCACATTCCTTGAAAAAGTTTTCTATACTCGTTGTCTCCACTTTCCCTCTTTTCATTCCTTTTTATACCTTCTGGAATCTGGCCTCTGACTTTGCCACTCAAAGGAAACTGTTCTCTCCAAAGTTACCACTGATTCTTAATAGCCAAATCTGATGGCCTTTTCTTAATTTTAGGGATAAGGAATCAGAGGGTCAGAGAGTTAGGGTTAGAAGGGACCTTAAGGCTTTAAAAGACTGCCTGCCCTGTTTCATATATATATATATGTATGTATATACATATTTATATATTTACAGTTACACATAGAAACTTCTTTTTGTTTTCTAGTGTATAAATAGTCCTGAGCTGCTTAAGAATAAAAATAAAAATTAAATTAAAAACATAAAAGGACTGTCTGCCCTTTGATCCAGCCATACCACCACTGGGTTTGTAGCCCAAAGAGATAATAAGGAAAAAGAATTGTATAAGAATATTAGTAGCTGCATTCTTTGTGGTGGCAAAAGATTGGAAAATGAAGGATGCCCTTTAATTAGGGAATGGCTGAACAAATGGTGGTATATGTTGGTGATGGAATACTATTGTGCTAAAAGGAATAATGAGCTGGAGGAATTCCATGAAGACTGGAACAACCTCCAGGAAGTGATGCAGAGTGAAAGGAGCAGAACCAGGAGAACATTATACACAGAGGCAGATACACTGTGGCACAATCAAATGTAATGGACTTCTCTACTAGCAGCAATGCAATGATCCAGAACAATTCTGAGGGACTTAAGAGAAAGAAGCTATCCACATTCAAAGGAAGAACTGTGGGAGTGGAAACACAGAAGAAAAACAACTGCTTGATCACATGGGTCAACGGGGATATGATTGGAGATGTAGACTCTAAACAATCACCCAAGTGCAAATATTAATAATATGGAAATAGGTCTTGATCAATGACTCATGTAAAACCCAGTAGAATTTCTCATGGGCTGTTGGAGGAGGGAGGGAAAGAGCATGAATCATGTAACCATGGAAAAATATTCTTAATTAATTAATCTTAATTTAAAAAAAGAAGAGACCTTAAGAGTCAATGAGTCCAATTTCTTTATTTTATAGATGAGGAAACTGAGACCCAGAAATTAAGAGACTTACCCAAGGTCACATATTAGTACTGCATGGCACAGACAAAATTCAAACTCAGATCCTTTAATTCTTAACCCAATGCTATTTACATTGAACCATCTTACCTCCTCACCTTTCTTGACCTCTTTTGTGGCCTTTGGCACTGTTGATCCTTTCATAATACTTCTCTCTTGGCACTTCTCCTGGTCTAACTGATTCTTCTTAGTCTCTTTTGTTGACTCATTATTTTTTATCACTCTCCCTAACTGTCCCAGACTCTCTTCTATACTGTCTCTCTTAGTGACTTTATCGGCTTCCATGGGTACCTAGATCTAGTCTTTCTCCTGAACTCCAGGTTCACACCATCAATTGCCTAATGGACATTTCAAATGAATTATCTTATAAGTGTCTCAGACCCCACATATCTAAAACAAAATTTATCTGTTACTGCCACATTCCAAATGTCCTCCCAATTTCTGTTTAGGGCATCGACATCCACCCAATCACTCATGTTCATCATCTCAGGGCATCTTGGTTTCTCATTCACCTCACATATGCTTCTTACCTCCCCTTCCTGGTCACCCTATCCACTGTGCCACCTACTTGCCCCACTGTTCCTGGAACAGAGTAGGTATGTAATAAATGTTTCTTGACTTGCATATCCAGTCAGTTGTCAAATATGGTTGTTTCTTCCCCCACAACACATCTCTCTATTCACATAGGCAACAGCCAAGCACAGGTCCTTTATCTCTTCCCCTGATCTACTGCAGTACCTTCCTAATTGGCCTTCTGACTTCAAGTCTCTCCCCACCTCCAATCCATCCTCCACACAACTGCTAAAGAGATTTTCCTAAATTGAAGCATGACCATGTTTCCTCTCTACCCATAAACTCCTTCAATAGCTCCCTATGACCTATAGGATCAAACATAAACTTCTTTGTTGCTATTTAAAACTTTTCACACAGCTAGGTGGCTTGGTGGGTGGAGAGCCCAGCTAGAGATGGAGGACTTGAGTTCAAATCTGACCTCAGACACTTCTTGCTGTGTGACCCTGGGCAAGTCACCACAACCCAGCCCTTACTGTTCTTCTGCCTTGGAACAGTTAGTTACTAACAAAATTAGTTAGCTACTTAGTTTAGTATAGGTAGGTGAGATTAGTTTTAGGAAAAGGGCTTTAATGAGATAGGATTAAAGTTTAAGATTGATAAGGTAAAATACTGACACACAACAAAATACATTGCAACATACATATGACATATAACATCACATATCACACAAAATGTACTGCTTCTAAGCCAGAAAGTAAGGGCTTAAAAAAACAACTCTATACTGGACAAGTGGTCATTTGATATTCAGCCAAAGACCAGAGAAAGATCTCGCTATTTCTCAAGGCAATTCGTATTGTTTAACTTGAGAAGTTCAGGGCCTCTTGAAGATGTCTGCCTGAGCCCCATCGAATATTTTGTCCTATCAGGTCAAACCAGATTAGACATTAAATCAAAACATAAAGGATGTAATTAATCAGAATCACCATATAAAAAGGAAAAAGAAATCCTCGCTCAAAGGGCCATCGTATCACTCTGATTGCTATGATGCCCTTTTTCTGGACTTCTGCTCCCAACACCTCTCTGCCTGAGGAG
>NC_077229.1:28102465-28337117 GCF_027887165.1 Monodelphis domestica
ATTTATTAGGTGCCTGTATGATAACTAACTTTCATGGAGCACCTTACATGTAGAGAACCACTACAGGCTACCATCTCAGATGGTAGTTCTTCTATTCTAAATATAATGCTATTACTCTGAGCCCCCACTGGTCTGCTACCCATTAACAATCAGACAGGAGATTCAATTAGCTCTTAGCAAAGGCATTTACTCAAATGGCAGAGTGAGGACTGTAGATACAAAAAAATTTCCCCATAAACCTGGGGACATACTTTCTCACAAATATACACATGGGGGGGGGGTGGCTGGGTGGTTCAGTGGATTGAGAGTCAGGCCTAGAGATGGGAGGCGCTAGGTTCAAATCTGGCCTCAGACACTTCCTAGCTGGATGACCTTGGGCAAGTCATTTATCCCCCATTGCCTAGCCCTTACCACTCTTCAGCCTTAGAACCAATACACAGTATTGATTCTAAGATGGAAGGTGAGAGTTTAAAAATAAATAAATGAATGAATGAATGAATAAATAAATAAATATATATATATATATGTATATATGTGTACACCCACCCACCACACACACACACACACACTGGGAAGAATGGGCTTAAACTGGGCCTACAATGGTAATGAGGACACGTGTAGGACACATGCATGGAGAAAGTATCTTCCAATTGGTACTTGAGGGCCTGGAAATTTTTTATCTCTTCATGGAGTCCTTACACAGATCTTCTCAAGTGCATAATCTCTGCTGACTTCAGCTGAGTTCCAATCTGGTTCTCTGCCTCAGAAGTCATCCTCCTTCAAGTGGCTTCATCCCGGGGGTCCCTTTCTTGCTTTCTCTGTATGTGCTATTTCCTACTGGTTGAGTATATCCTTTCAAAGTTATGTGGTCAGTATAGGAAGGAGAGAAGAAGAAAAATTCCCTCCTCCCTTCCTGCAGGTGTCTCCTCCACAGGTAACTCCTGTCTTACAATGCCTCCCACTCTTACATTGCATCTGTAGGCATTATTCCCAGACACAGCAAAGTGCCCGGTTATTATTGTTTGGTTGTTTCTAGTTATATCTGACCCCCTTTGGGGTTCTCTAGCAGAGATACTAGAGTGGTTTGTTATTGACTTCTCAGATAAGGAAACTGAGGCAAGTAGAGTTAAGGTACTTGCTCAGGGTCATACAACCAGTAAGTGTCTAAGGTAGGATTTGAACTCAGGTCTTCCTGACTCCAGGTTGGGTGCTCTATCCACTGACATCTAGTAGCACTCTCCCCCCCGCCCCAAGTTCCCAAATGTGTGGCTAATTTATCTGTTTTGACTCAATCGGGGACATATTCACACTTCATAAAAGGTTTGGGGCAGATTCAGTTTTAAAGATGAAGAGACAGACTTAGAAGAGACAGTGACTTGCCCAGGATCACCCAGGTAAAAAGCATCAGAGTGAATTTAAACTCTGATGACTCCTGGCTCCAGCTAGGTGGCTCCATAATGCACAAAATACTCAGCCCAGAATCAGGAAGACTCATCTTCCTGCGTTCAAATCTGACCAAAGACATTTACTAGCTGTGTGACCCTGGGCAAGTCACTTAACCCTCTTGGCCTCAGTTTTCTCATCTGTAAAATGACCTGGAGAAGAAAATGGTAACTCCCTCCAGTATCTTTGTCCAAATGGGGTCACAAAGAGTTAGACATGACTGAAACAACTAAACAACAACTACAATTCTCCTGGCTCCAAGTCCAGCCTCCCAACCATGATAGCATTCTCTTTCTCAAGGTAGGCAAGTAAAAAGCATTTTTCTTATTTCTGGCCTGTGTCTGGAACACACTCCTTCCTCACTTCCAGCTCTAGAAATAGCTAGCTCCCATCTAGGCTTAACAGAAGTGCTGCTTCCTCCAGGAAACCCACTCGGATTGTTCCCTTCTCTCAATTCAATTGGACAATCAATCAATCAACAAGTGATGGAGGTGCCAGGCTCTGGGTGTGAAGATTAAGCTCAGAATACATGGCTGAGTTATGGGACAGGAAGACCAAAGTGACACAGTCCCTGCCATTGAGGAACTTACATTCTAAAGTCCGGGCATGTTCATAATACATACAAGGGGGAGGGGCAGGAAGTCAATAGAAGCCAAAGGGATCGGAAAGTAATTTTGTATATTGATTCCAAGGCAGAAGAGAGGTAAGGGCTAGGCAATGGGGGTCAAGTGACTTGTCCAGGATCACTCAGCTAGGAAGTGTCCAAGGTCCAGTTTGAAACCAGAACCTCCCAAATCTAGGCCGGATGCTCTATCCATGGACCGCGGAGCTGGCCCTTTTGTATGTGTTTTGTAATGGCTGATCTACATCTATATTGTCTCTCCCAATAAAATTTAAGTGCTTTAAGGACAAGTGCTATTTCATCTTTGAATGATGTGCCTGGCTCATAGGAAGTAGTTCAGTGCTTGTTAAATGAATAAATGATGAGTGGGAGAAGCAGCTGTCCCACTTTCCATTCCTTTCTGGGTCTCTCTCTACCTAGACGAGCTTGAGCAGGCCACTGCTTCCCTCTTGGTCTCAGTTTCCTCCTCTGTAAAAGGAAGAGGTTGGACCTAAGGGTGGGTTCCGAAGGCCTTGCCCAGATTTTGATTTATGATGTGGTGAAAGATGCCACGGGGGATCCGAGGGCCCCTTGGCCCCATGACCCGGGCCAGGAAGTGGAAAAGGCCCAAAGAACCTGAGGGTGGGGGGACATAAGGCCTGGGAATGGGGGCTGGGGGGCTGGGTAAGCCACAAGCATTTCCCTGCAAGCCTCCCTCTGGCCTCTCCCAGCCAAAGAGTGCATGTGTAATACAAACAGCCCTAATCCCCTGTCAGTTAAGCAGGGTATCAGAGGAGACAAGCTCCGAGCAGGAGGCCTAATTGAATAGAATTGAAAAGGAGGAATTGGCTTCTGGAGCTGAGCCTGGCTGGCTGGCTGCTGGGGGAGGGCAGAGCCTAGAGGCCACTTCACCTGGCATGTGCCCGGGGCCTGCTCTCCCTGCACCCACTGGCTCCAGGAGAAGTCTGTCTGCTCTGGGGGTTCATGCACCCCACCCTGGCATAGCCCCGCAACTCACACACCATTTAGGCCACCCCCCCATCTCCTTTTCTCTGGGAGCTCTGACATTTTCTGTCACTGACCATTTTTTTGTTCTCTCTGTTATCTCAAATAATGTCACTGTCTCTTTGGAATCTATTCATCAGAGCAGAAAGAAGCCGGTGCTGACACTGACATATATATATTTATATACATACACCATCTGTGCCGCACAGGGGAAAGTGCTCACAAATGAACCTCACACCGTTCTTGCCCCCTCCCAATCCCCCCACTACAGCCCCCTCATCCCCAAACTCCCAGGCCCTTTGCCATTTCAACAGAGAAATTCAGTGGTAATTAAATTCCAGTGGAGGCCAGAAGGAGAGCTGGGCCTGGAGAAAGGCCTCATTCTGCCAGGTGGGAGGGGAGGGTCTGGTGGAGGAGGGCTCTGCCCCTCAGTCCCCTGCCAGGGCTAAGAGACTCACTCCCTCTCTCTCGAGAGGGAGTTCACCAGATCAGACCAGATTTGTTAGGCCTTTTCTGGGAGAGTTGTAATAGCAAGGAGGTCCGTAGGTGCCAGGCAGATGATAACAACAAAAATGATTCTTCTTATTATAAATCATAAATGTTTAGAGTGCTTGAAGGTATGCAAAGGAGAATCGAAATGGAATAGTGATTAGAGAGCTGAATATCCAATCTCGTCCTCACACTTACTAGCTGTGTGTTAATGGCATAGGCTTTATTGCCTTCCTCAGGAGAAAGTAAGCTGCTTGAGGATATGGAACTATTACATTTGGGGTTTAGTACCCTCAGCTCCTAACAGGCAGCTGCATAGTGCTGAGCCCAGAGTTAGGAAACTCTGAGTTCAAATCTGTCCTCAGATATTTCCTAGTTGTTTTATCCTGGGCAAGGTTTGCCTCAGTTTCCTCATCTGTAAAATAGGATAATAATGGCACCTACCTCCCAGAGTACTAGGCTACAAATGGGGAAATAGTATGAAACATATCTGATCCTAGAGATCTGATCAGTCTGATCAAACTGATCAACATGATCTTAGAGATATATAAGCCTTCTAGGCTGCTCAAAGGCCATCAATTTGCTGCCTGGGCAGCAGGTCAGTTGAGGACAAAACTGAGAGCTTTCTAAGTTCTCCCCATGAGGGCAGGAGCAGTGTCTTATGGGAATTTGTTATCTTTGGTTGCCCTGCCTGGGCCCAGACCTCACTGGATTTTGTAGTCTGAGATCATGAATCACCAGATGGCTAAATCTCCTGGCTAGGAAGGCTCAAAGGATTGGAGGCCCATCCCTGAAGAAGAATCCCTTCTATTCCTGAACAGTATCAGAGGGTCATCAAGCATCATAGGTGGAGGGATGGGGAGTACTTTAGGCACCAATTACTCCAACTTCCTTATTATACAGAAAAGGAAACCAAGGCCTGCAGAGGTTAAATGATTAACCAAAGATCACACAAGATGGCATCAAAGATATAATCAAGGATCTAGAGATGGAGAAGACCTCAGAGACTGTCTAATTCAATCCTCTCATTTTACAGAAGAGGAAACTGAGGGCCACTGAAAGTAACCTACCCAACCAAAGTCACATGGCTATTAAGAGGCAGAGAAATGATCATGAATAGGACCATCAAAGGCCATTGAGTCCAAATCTCATTTAACAGATGAGGAAACTGAGGCTCATATTCCTCACTCTCAACATGTGACCAGCCCATCTCTTTTCTAGCCCTACATTTCTCTGATGACATCTTCTTTATCACTCCTGCAGAATTCTTCATTAGAGGACTCTATTTCCCTTAAATGAGATGGCAGAAGTGAGATCCTCTGTTAACCTTAAAGCTCATCTAAGTGTTACTTATTAGTAGTAATGGTTGAGTTAATATGACTCCATCCAGTGAAGTGAAACCCAACTCTCAAACGAGGCTCATCAGGAGTTGGAGCGTGAAATCCAACCCTCACTCTCCCCCTCTTCCTGCCTTTCTCTTAGAGCCGAAGACCTTCTCCTCAGCCCATGAAAGTCAAACAGTGTCCTGAGCAGATGCAGAGGCCTCTGGAACAGAAGGCAGGTGCCTTGTTCTTGGTGAGTCTTTGGATACAAGGTCACATCTTATGGCTCCCAAATCCAGAGGTCTACAAGTGATTCATAATAATGAGAGAGAGAGAGAGAGAGAGAGAGAGAGAGAGAGAGAGAGAGAGAGAGAGAGAGAGAGAGAGAGAGAGAGAGAGAAAGGGAAGGCAAGAGAGGGAGAGAGAGAGGAAGGGAGAAGAGAGAAAGAGGGAAAGAGAGAAGGGGAGAGAGGGAGAGAGAGAGAGAGGAAGGGAAGGGGAGAGAGGGAGGGAGGGAGGAAGGGAGAGAGGGAGAGGAGAGAGAGAGGGAAAGAGAGAAGGGGAGAGAGGGAGAGAGAGAGAGAGGAAGGGAAGGGGAGAGAGGGAGGGAGGGAGGAAGGAAGAGAGGGAGAGAGGGAGAGGAGAGAGAGAGGGAAGGAGAGAAGGGGAGAGAGGGAGAGGAGAGAGAGAGGGAAAGAGAGAAGGGGAGAGAGGGAGAGAGAGAGAGAGGAAGGGAAGGGGAGAGAGGGAGGGAGGGAGGAAGGGAGAGAGGGAGAGGAGAGAGAGAGGAAGGGAAGGGGAGAGAGGGAGAGAGAGAGAGAGAAGGAGGGAGGGAGGGAGACAGAGAGGGAGGGAGTGGGGGAGGAGGGAGGGAGAGAAAGAGAGAAGGGGAGAGAGAGAGAGGCACATTTTACTCAGCTCCAGTGGAAGCCCACTTAGAATACCACTGAGGCGTGACTCTGAAAAACCCAGTCCAGTTTCTTCTGCTCAGCTCTACCTCTGTGTCCAGGCTGGTCTGGGCCCCCACTCGCTCAAGTTAATTCAGCAAGCATTTATTAATTGTGCCAGGGCCTGTCCTAAATTCTGAGAATGTAAAGAGACAAAACCAGTGGCTTCCCCTGCTCTTGAAGGGTTCACTATCTAATGGGGGAGACAGCCTGCAATAACTAGGTATGAACAAGATATAGGCAGGATCAATTAGAGATAATCTCAGAGGAAGGTACTAATATTAAGAAAGATTAGAAAAGGTAGGAGGCAGCTAAGTGGATTGAGAGCCACGCCTAGAGATAGGAGGTCTTAGGTTCAAATCTGGCCTCAGACACTTCCTAGCTAGATGACCCTGAGCAAGTCACTTGACCCCCATTGCCTAGCTCTTACTACTCTTGTGCCTTGGAACCAATTCTAAAATGTAAGGTAAGGGTTTTAAAAAGAGAAACTGTGATGTGTGACCCTGGGTAAATCACTTAACCCCAAGTGCCTGACCCTTACCATTCTTCTACCTTTTAAGGGATATGTGAGTTGATTTTAAGTCCAAAGGCAAGGGTTTAAAAAAAAGAAAGAGAAAGACTGAGAAAGGCTTCTTGCAGAAGGTGTGATTTTATATAGGAAAGGAAGCCAAGGAAACCAGGAGGCAAAGATAGAGAGAGAGCATTCCAGGAAAAATGCTCAGTCAGGAGATGGAGTTTCTTGTGTGAAGAACCAGGAGGCCAGTGTCACTGGATTGCAGAATGTGTAAGGGAAAGTGAATTGTAAGACCAGAAATGTAGGGAGGGGAAGTCAAATAAAGAGTATTCTATTTGATCCTGAAGGTAATAGGGAGCCACTGGAGTTTATTGAATAAGGGATTGACTCAGAGGATTGATCAGACCACAAAGTGGGAAGATCAATTTGACAGCTGAATGAAAGATGGACTGGAGTGGAAAGAGACTCCTGATGAGACCAATTAGCAGGCTATTAGAAAAGTCCAGGCTTGAGGTAATGGGAATGTGTACCAAAGTGGTGGCAGTGTCAGGAGACAAATACAAAAGATGTTACTAAGGGAAAATTGATAGATAGAAGCCTTGGCAACAGACATGGAAGGTGAGAGTGATGAGTCAAGGATGATATGTAGACTGTGAACCTGGGAGACTGGGAGGATGGTGGTACCCTCAATAGTAATAGGAAAGTTGGGAATAGGGGAGGGTTTGGGGGAAAAGATAATGAGTTTGTTTTGTGTTGGGTTAAATTTAAGATGGAGATGTCCAACAGACAGTTGGAAATGAGAAAATGGAGGTTAGAAGAGAGGTCAGGGATAGATAAATCAATCAAGAATCATTTTCGTAAAGATGATAACTGAATTACGGCAATTGATAAGATCTCCAAGTGAAAAGTATTTGGGAGAAGAGAAGAGAAAGATCCTACCTTGGAGCTTCCCCTCTAGCCCAAAGGAGGATAGCACCAATGTCTTCATGAAATCACAAGTCCAGTTCCTATCCATTTCCAAATATACCTCTCCTTTACACAGAGGCAGAGAAATGCAAACTAACACATTAATGGCATCTATCAATATATGCAATACACCTCATCCATGCAGTCCCTCATCTCTGCAATAGGGGTGGGGGGTGGGGCAAGGACTTCATTTCCTCAATTCCTCTCTAGGATCCTAATAAGTTTCACAATCAGGATTTGAAGTCATATCTTCTGACTCCCAAGTCCAATGCTCTTGATACCAAGCTAGGCTGCATCCATGTCATCTGTTGATGGAGCAGAGGATTTTGTCAGTCTCAAATTCCCACGTTCTTTCCACAATGACCTGCTCATAGGCCAAGTCAGATTCCCAAAGGAGATTCTCAATTTTTGCTCCTGACCCTGAGAGGAGACAGGAAACTCCTAGATAAGACCAAGTGAATCAACTTATTTAGGGAGAAATCAGACCCTTTGAGCACTCTGGCTTAGCTCAGCAATGGATTGACCCATTTAGGGGTATGTTCAAATTTGAACTTCATCAGCCAATTGTTAAATTTTCAGTGTGAATATTACACCCAAGAAACTGGAAAATACTCAGTTAGGGCCTGATATACTGTTTTGCCAATTTAATAGCCTTAAGAAATGAAAAAGAAAGTGTTAAAAATGGAAATTAAACTGTGTGATGGGTACATTTTTTTTTTCTGGAGCACTAGTTTTTTAAAAACCTTTATCTTCTGACTTACTATCAATTCTAAGAACACCGGTTAAGGCTAGACAATCAGGGTGACTTGCTGAGGGTCACACAGCTAGGAGGTGTCTGAGACCAGATTTGATCCTCCCAACACCAGGCCTGATGCTTTATCCACTGTGCTATCTAGCTGCCCTTGAGAGCCAGTTGTTAAACACTTACCAGCATGTGATTGGACCCATCTATTACCAACACATACTCCATAAGAACTGTGTAACAACTCTCTGGAAGAAAGAACACAGAGGTCCTGCAGTTCCAGAATCTGGCTTGTCTTAGCCACATGTGTTCCCTACATGTGCATCTCACTACCCAAGTTAGTACTCACTATTCTTTTACAATTCCATGTGTATTTGTCGATCAACATGCTCCAGGTGTTTGGGGGGAAATGCTTTTTAACTTCCCTATTACTGTCAAGGGCATGACTAACCTCCCAGTCATCAAGGCCCAGCCTTCATTCCTCACTCTCATTCAGCCCATAAATTCAGTCGGATGTCAAACCTTGTCCATTTTCACCCATATAATATCTCCAATGTGTCCACTTCTCTGCTCTCACTCGGCTCCAGTCCTAGTTTAGGATCTCATTATCTCTTGCCTGGTCTCCCACAATAGTCTTCTGGTTGGTCTCTCTGCTCTGAGTCTCTCCACTCCAATCCATCTTCTGCTCAGCTGCCAAGGTTATTTTTCTAACTCATAAATCTGACCATGTCACCCTCTGTCTCTATCCCTACTCTTACTCAGTGAGCTCCATGCCCTTTCTATTACCCCTAGGATGAAACAGAAGGTCTGCTGATATTTAAATCTCTTCATAACTGTCCATGCCTACCTTTCCAGTCTTCTAATATTTGAATCCCCTCCTTACACTCTACAAGTGTAAGGCCTACTAGCAGTTCTTTGCGGCGCATATTTCATCTCCCATCTCCAAGCCTTTGCACTACCTGCCACCCATGTCTAGAATGTTCTCATCCTTCATCTTTACCTCTTGGATTTCTTGACTAACTTCCTACCTTCTGCAAGAGGCCTTTCCTGGCTTTTTCAGATACTAGTGTCTTCTGAGATTACCTTCCATCTACTTTGTGTATATCATGTATGTACAAAGTTATTTGTATGTTGTTTTCACCAGTAGAATATGAGCTCCCAGCAGGGAGGGACTGTTTTTGTCTTTCTTTGTATCTTTGGTACTTAGAATAGTGCCTGACACATAGTAAGTGTGCAATTAATGCTGATTGACTTGTTTCTAAGTTATTTGCCTTTCCTAAAAGCTAATTGAATACCTGCTGATATTTAATGAGAAGCACAACGGTTGGGGCTCCTGAGTTACAATGCTAGTGGTTTCCCATGGGCTTACATTTAGGTCCTGGGGTGTATGGGGTGCTCAGGGAGGGACAGTATCTCTGGTATGGAGGTCTTGTCGTGCCCTCCTAGGGCATCTCTCCAGCCTCTGACCCCCACCCGACACCCAGCTCTCACTTGTGGCTCCCAGTAGCTGCTAGCATGCAGCAGCGGCCACACCCCGGGCAACGGCTTCAACAGGCCGGCCAAACCTTGTGAGGGTAGCCATCGGGTTGTTGACCCCTGATGAACCAGGGCTTTGCTCACCCAGCATGTGAAGACTGCTTCGGTGGAACAGGTGGAAGAAACCAATAAGAAGGTTCAACGGCTGAGATGGCGACGCAGCAAAGCACTGTGGAGTGCTCAGGGCGTGTTGGAGCACAAAAGACAACACGGCCATCCAATGCAGCTGAGGAAGTCTCCAGATGTAACAATTTTTCATGCCCCTAGACCCAGGCTTCCAACGCCAAGAGAGTGGGACTGTCTCTGTCCATCGGCTTTTCCACTTAAATCTCTTTCTCGCACAAGTATCTTTGTGCACACTCATCTATCCTAACCCCGTCCACCCTCTTCAAGACCTGTGGCGATGGGGGAGTGACAACACAACAGGTGGAGGTGACCACTGGCAGTTGTAGTCACGATCCTGCATGTAGGCGGCCCACGGACCAGTGGTTGCTCAGCCCTGTGGGCAGCAGGGACGTTCGGCAGCATCCTGGGCGACTGAGCAGCCCTCTCTAGGACAGCACTGCTCACCCTAATCAAGGGAGGGGACTAGAAAAGGTGTCCCAAACATTGCCTGCCCTACAAACACCCGGTCAGCACACCGTGGCTGGTGGGTCATCCCTTTAAGTGGTTGAAATCAAAGAAAAAATACAAAGAAACTCCTACTAGGAGCATGGAACATCAGGACATTACTTGATAGAGAGAATACCCCAAGACCTGAGAGAAGAACAGCTCTAATCGGTAAAGAACTGGTGCGATATAACATCGACATCGCAGCCTTAAGCGAAACACGCTTACCAGAACAGGGATCACTTAGCGAACCCACCACTGGATACACCTTCTTCTGGAAAGGTAGAGCCTCAAATGAAGACAGAATCCATGGTGTTGGCCTGGCCATCAAGACCAGTTTGCTCAAACAGCTGCCAGACTTGCCTGTGGGCATCAGCGAGAGGCTCATGAAGATCCATTTGCCTCTCAGCAAAGACCGGTATGCCACAATAATCAGTACATATGCCCCAACACTGACCAGCACAGAGGAGACCATCGAGCAGTTCTCCTCTGACCTGAGTGCCATCCTGCACTCAGTGCCCACAAATGACAAGCTAATACTACTGGGAGACTTCAACACCCGCATTGGCCAGGACCATAAAAGATGGAAAGGAGTGCTTAGCAAACACAGCGTGGGCAAAATGAACAACAACGGCCTAATGCTATTCAGCAAATGCTCAGAGTTCGAACTCACCATCACGAACACTGTGTTCAGAATGGCGAACAAATATAAAACAACATGGATGCACCCACGATCAAAACAGTAGCATCTCATTGACTACATCATTGTACGCCAGTGAGACATCCAGGATGTAAAGATCACCAGAGCCATGAGAGGAGCTGAATGCTGGACAGACCACTGATTGGTTAGAGCAACTCTTCAAATGCGCATTGCTCCTCGCCATCCAAAACATGCCCAGACAGTTCACACATTTTACAATGAGAGTCATCTTAGAGATCCATCTTATTTGCAAACATTCCAGTCCTGCCTGGACAACAAGCTGTCTGCCAAGGAACCACTCACTGGAAGCTCAACCGAGAAATGGAACCAGTTCAGAGACGCAGTGAAGGAAACATCAAAGGCAGTCCTAGTCCCCAAACAATGCAACCACCAGGACTGGTTCGAGGAGAACAACACTGCTATTGAAGACTTGTTGAGCAAAAAGAACAAAGCCTTTATGGAGTGGCAAAATAACCCAAACTCTGCTCCTAAAAAGGACAGATTCAAGTCTCTCCAAGCCACAGTACAGCGTGAGATCAGGAAGATGCAAGACCGATGGTGGGGAAAAAAGGCTGAAGAAATCCAGTGTTTTGCTGATACGAAAAACTACAAACAATTTTTCAGTGCCCTCAAGACTGTCTATGGGCCATTAAAACCCACCACCACTCCCTTGCTATCCTCTGATGGTGACACTCTCATAAAAGATAAAAAAGGCATCAGCAACAGGTGGAAAGAACACTTCAGTCAGCTTCTCAACCAACCCTCTTCAGTCGACCAAAGCGCCCTTGACCAGATCCCCCAAAACCACTCCATTGAACAACTTGACGTCCCTCCTTCAATAGAGGAAGTCCAAAAAGCCATTAAACAAATGAGTGCAGACAAGGCACCCGGTAAAGACAGGATCCCAACTGAGGTGTACAAGGCCTTAAATGGAAAGGCACTCCAGGCATTCCACATAGTGCTGACCAGCATATGGGAAAGGAAGACATGCCCCCAGAACTCAGAGATGCCTCCATCATAGCCCTATACAAGAACAAAGGCGCATGAGCATCCTGTGACAACTACAGAGGCATCTCACTACTCTCCACTACTGGAAAGATCCTCACCCGTGTTATACTCAACAGACTCCTGTCTGTTTCAGAGCAAAACCTGCCTGAATCACAATGTGGCTTCCAACCAAATCGCAGCACCATCGACATGGTCTTCATGGTGAGGCAAATGCAGGAAAAATGCCTTGAGCAGAACCTAAGTCTCTGCATTGTCTTCATAGACCTAACAAAGGCATTTGACACAGTGAACAGGGACGCGTTGTGGGTGATCCTCAGCAAGCTCAGTTGCCCAGCAAAATTCGTCAAACTGATCTAGCTCTTTCATGTCGACATGACAGGGGAAGTCCTATCTGGTGGAGAGACTTCCGGCTGCTTCAACATCTCCAATTGCGTGAAACAAGGCTGTGTCCTCGCTCTGGTACTATTCAATCTATTTTTCACCCAAGTATTACGACATGCTGTGATGGATCTAGACCTGGGCGTCTACATCAAATACCAACTGGATGGCTCACTATTCGACCTTCGCCGCCTGACCGCAAAAACAAAGACAACAGAGAGACTCATCCTGGAAGCTCTCTTTGCAGATGACTGTGCTCTCGTGGCCCACCAAGAAAATCATCTCCAAACCATTGTGGACAGGTTCTCCACCACAACAAAAGTGTTTGGTCTCACTATCAGCCTCAGCAAAACAGAGGTGCTGTTCCAACCTGCACCAGGGAGGCCAACGAACCAGCCGTGCATTACAATCGACGGCATGCAGCTTTCTAACGTCAACACTTTCAAGTACCTGGGCAGCACCATCGCCAACGACGGGTCCCTAGACCATGAGATTAATGCCAGGATCCAAAAGGCCAGCCAGGCACTCGGGCGGCTGCGCTGCAAAGTCCTCCAACACAGCGGTGTAAGCACTGCGACGAAGCTCAAAGTGTACAACGCAGTGGTCCTCAGCTCGCTCCTGTACGGTTGTGAGACATGGACACTGTACCGGAAGCACATGAAACAGCTGGAGCAATTCCACCAACGCTCCCTCCGGTCAATCATGAGGATCCAATGGCAGGACCGAATCACCCACCAGGAAGTCCTCGACAGAGCCAACTCCACCAGCATCGAAGTCCTGGTCCTCAAAACCCAGCTACGATGGTCTGGACACGCCATCCGCATGGACCCACAGCAAATACCAAGACAGGTATTCTACGGTGAACTGTCAGCTGGACTCAGGAAACAAGGCCAACCAAAGAAAAGATTCAAGGATCAGCTAAAGTCCAACTTGAAGTGGGCTGGCATGACACCAAAGCCACTAGAACTCGCTGCCTCTGACAGAAGCATCTGGCGAACCCACATTCACCATGCCGTCACCACCTTTGAAGATGAGCGACGTCGACGTCTTGCTGCTGCGCGTGAACGCCGACACCAGGCCACAACCGCACCTCCCATAACAACTGGAGTCCCAGGCCCCACGTGCCACAAACTGTGCGCCTCAGCCTTTGGACTCCAAAGCCACATGAGGGTACACTGTAGATGAAACTGCACAAAGACAATCGTCATTCTTGGTCACCGAGAGACTGCCACTATAACTATATACATTTAGAACCTCTAGAGGGGAACCCAGCCTACAAGTACATGTAGAAGGAGAGAATATTCTAGAGGAACTATAAGAGAAAGCATTATTATTTTCCTTTTTTTAAAATTATTTAGAATATTTTCCATGGCAACATGATCTGGAATTTTTCCCACCTCTCTTTCCTCCCCTCTCCCTTTCAAGAGCTGATGAGCCATTCCTCTGGGTTACACACGTGTCATTATTCAAGACCTATTTTCATATTATTCATATTTGCAATAGAGTGATCTTTTAAAGCTAGAACCCTAATCATATCCCCATCGAACCACGTGAGTGATCATATGCTTTTCCTTTGTGTTTCTGCTCCCCCAGTTCTTTCTCTCGATGTGGTCAGCATTCTTTCTTATATGTAATATTTTTTCTTTTAAAAGAAAAGAAGGGGGACAGAGAGGTGGTTTAGTGGGTTGAGAACCAGGCCTGGAGACAGGAAGTCCTAGGATCAAATGTGGTCTCAAATACTTGCCAGCTATGTGACCCTGGGTAAGTCACTTAACCCCTATGGCCTTGCTCTTGCTTTATACAGTATTGATTCTAAAAGAAAAGTTAAGGGTTAAAAAAAAAGTCCTCATTCCCCCAAGAGCAATTTTGCTTCCATTTTCAAAATCCTGGATTGCCCTGTGGGGATTCTGTATGGTGAACTCAACTTTTACCTGAGATAATTAACTACAAACTCTGTCTTATTGATCAAGACAGTTTAAAAAAAAAAGGCACAGATCCCTAATTCAATTCAATCCACTAACTATTGCTGTCTGCTACATGCCTAGCCTTGTTTGGGATGTTGGCAGGATAATTAAGTACGTACTGAGCATTGAGGCATGGGTTCAAATCCCTCCTGAATGAGTCACTTTGTTCCCCTCTGCCTCAGTTTCCTTATCTGTAAAATGAGAGAGTTGGATGAAGATAGCCTTTGAGGTGCCTAGTTCTAGAGATAGGATTCTTCCACCTATGTTTTGAATTCCATCTGGGCTACTTTTTTAGCTTTATAGCCTTGGGCAAATTATTTCCCCTTTCCAGGCCTCAGTTTCCCTATCTGTAAGGTTAGATGACTTCCAAGTTCTCAACTCTGTACCTATATTATGGAATCACAAAACAGTATGATCTCTAAAGTCCCTTCCATCTCGAACATAAGCCTGTCCCTTATCTCTGTAGTTGCCAGCAGGAGGAACAATTTTTCCCTCCATAAAACACCCTGGTACCTGTCAGTCAAAGCTGATGGGACCTGGGCAAGCCACTTGCCCAAGGCCTAGAGTCAAGACCTTGGAGGTTCCTTCCAGCCTCAGAGCGCTGGTACGATGGTCCCCACAACAGGATTCCTGAAAGGATCTCTGGGGTCTTGGCGATCAGGTCGGCGGGGCGTGCAATCGTATGTGGTTGTGGGAAGGGGTGTAGGCTTTGCCCCGTGCTCTCAGGCAGGGCTGGGTGGGGCTAAAGGACAGAGCCAAACGGCTTATAAAAAGGAAGAGAGGAAGGGAGGCAGGAGGTGGAGAGATGAGGCATGGAGGCCTTGGACCTCCAAGAACCTCCTGCCCTTTTCTTGCCTCTCGCCAGCCCTTCTGGGTCCAACCCAGGAGAAATTTGCCCTCCTGTACCCCTCTGGTCAGCTCTAAGCCTCAAATGGCTAGAATCCAATTCCTTCCCATAACTGGCAGGTTTTTAGCTTTCAATAATTTAGAAGCAGAAGAGGCCTTAGAGATTTGCTTTATCTTGATTCAACAAATATTTATTAAGCATTGATGATTCTTATTCCTTGGGCCTCAGTTTCCTTCTCTGTAAAAATAAGTCAAACAATCCATATTGAAGCAGGAAGAGCACTGGAGTCAGGAAGTGGATGAAATATTTGGAGTCAGGAAGTCTTGAGTTCAAATCCTACCTTGGATACATACTAGTTGTGTGTGTGACTTTGGGAAAGTTACTTATTGCCTACAAGTCTTAGTGGCCTTCTCTGTAAAAAGAGGAGGTTGGGGGACAGCTGGGTAGTTCAGTAGATTGAGAACCAGGCCTAGAGATGGGAGGTCCTGGGTTCAAATCTGGCCTCAGACACTTCCTAGCTGCGTGACCCTGGGCAAGTCACTTGATCCCCATTGCCTAGTCCTTCCCACTCTTCTGCCTTGGGAGCCAATACACAGTATTGATTCTAAGAGGGAAGGTGAGGGTTTATTTAAAAAAAAAAAGAGGAGGTTGGACAATGATGTCTAAGGCCTCTTCCAACTCTAAATCTAGAAATATGTACAATGCTCTCCCTTTACAGAGGAGAAAACTGAGGCAGGGAAAGATGAAGCGACTTTTCTCAGGTCATACAGGGAATAAACAATAGAGCCAGGATTTGAACCAAGTCTTTGACCATAAATCATGACTTGACATCTTAGGTATCACGACCCATAGGCCTGAGCAAGTCTAGAAGGGCCAGTGGCCCCACCCCCCTAGACCCCCTTTGACCTTTCACCCAAAGCAGGTGATCAGTGTCTGCCCTTGCGCCTCTCCCCAGCACTGGGAGGATGGAGGCTCCCGGTGAATGATCAGGTCTGTTAGGAGGCAAACTAGAATTGTCAGTCTTTTTTTTTCTTTTGGCAAACCTCCTATTTTGTGAAAAATGATGCAGGAGAAAAATTAGCCAAATTACGGGCATAATCCTTCAGCTGAAGTCACAACTGTAAAGAAGGTAAAAGAACAAGGAAAAAAGTGATGGGGAAGAAGGGAAAAGAAGGCACGTTCTCATAAGTGCCCCACAATATCCTGTGACCCACCTGCTGCCGATGATCTGGGGGAGGGGGGAAGGAGGGGGACTTTCTCTGTGTCTGAGTCTTAGCCAAGAGGAAAAGTGCCCGACTCCACCCAGGAGGTCTCCACTAGGAATGGAAGTCTACGTGGACAGCCTTCACAGTGACACCCGGCTCAAGAAATTAACCAGGTCTATCCTCACATTCCAGGAAACCTTCCTTCAGAAACAAAACCATACTGGCAATCTAGCAGCCGTCTATGGAAACTCAGTCATCGACTGGGTCAGGAACTTTCAGAGCTCCTGCCAGAAGGGCAATGAGGAAATCTCGGTAGAGATCACAACCCTTTGGAAACACCAAAAATCTACGGGCCTCCAGACTGAACTGTGAAAGCAACAGAAGGCCATCAAAAGACAGATGCTCAGGCCAGATATCCCCACCCGGCCCCCAAGAGCAAGTAGAGGCCAACACTAATACAAAGTCCAAAGTCAAGAAATCAGCTAGAAGAATGAGCAAATGAAAATTAATCTGACTTTTAAGAGCTTCGCTGGTGATAGGGAAACTCAAGACACAAAGACACGAGATGCAAAGACAATAACTCAAAGACTTCTACAAGCAAAAATACCAAAGAAAAATGCAGATTGGACACAAGCTTGACAAGAAGTCTGAAAAGAATGAAAGGATTTTTAAAAAGCCAAAAAATTGTATTATAATAAGAGTAATAAAGGGAAAATGGGGAAAAGAAATGAGAGCTATGCAAGAACATTATAAAAAGAGAATTTATAGCATTGTAAAAAAAAGGTACAAAACTTTACTAAAGAAAGTAACTTCTTAAAAAGTAGAATTGGTCAAATGGTAAAAGAATTGCAAAATCTCACTGAAGAAAACAACTCATTAAAAATGAGAATTAGCTAAATGAAATCCAGTGACTCCATGAGATATCAAGACATAATAACACAAAATCAAAAGACTGAAAAAATAGAAGAAATGTGAAAGATCTCATAAGAAAAACAACTGACCTAGAAAAATAGATTGAGGAGAGATGGACCAAAAAGCCTTGTCTTTCAAGAAATGAAAATGAAATGAAAACTCTGAGAAATATTAGAACCAAAATGTAGAACTTCCAGGTCAGGAGAAAATACTAAAAGTAGACAGATGTAAATAATCCAAATGCCATGTAACTAGAGTCAGGATTACACAAGATTTAGCAGCCACCATTATAAAGAAACAAAAGGCTTGGAATATGAAATCACAGAAGGCAAAGAATCTGGGACCACAGCAAAAAATAATCTAGTCAGCAAAATGGAATATAGTTCTACAAGGGGAAAAATAGACATTAAATGAAATAGAAAACTTTCAAATGTTCCTGATGAAAAGACCAAAGCTAAATAGAAATTTTGACATTCAAACACAGGGCCCAAGAATAGCATAAAAAGATAAACATGGAAGAAATCATAAGGGACTACAACACAGGTTAAATTGTTTATATTTTTATGTGGGGAGAAGATATGTATAATTCCTCAGAATTTTATCATTAGTTGGACTCTTGGAATCTAATTAGACAGAGGACCTGGGTATGATTCTACTATGATGGGATGATCTCAAAATAGAAATTGAAAGGTGGAGAAAAGGGATGAATGAACTGGTAGAGGGAAAACAAGAGAGCAAGAATGAGGAAATTATATCATATAAATAATTTGTAAGAGTTCATACTATGGATGGGGGATGGGGGAGCAAGTAACATTTGAACCCCACCCTCAATTGGTTCAAAGAAGGATGAGTAATATATATGCGGTTGGCTACAAAAATTCATCTTACCCAAAAGGGAAGTAAAAGAGTTTGGGGAAAGTGGGATAAGAGAAAGAACAGATTAAGGGAAATAATGTTCAGAAGCAAAATGGACTTCTGAGGAGGAGACAGAGAAAAATAGAGAAGGCTAATTATAAAAGAAAACTGAGCATGAGAAAATGGGATAGATAGAAATATTCAGCAATTATACTTATGAATGTGAATAATATGAACTCAGCCATAAAATGGAAGAGATAACAAAAAGGATTAGAAGTCAAAATTCAATAATATGTTACTTTCAAGAAACACACTTGAAACAGAAATATGTATAGAGTTAAAAATAAGAGACTGGAGTAGAATCTACTATGCTTCAGCTGAAGTTAAAAATAAAAAAAAGCAGGGGTGGCAATCAAGATCTCAGATAAGGCAAAAGCAAAAATATACCCAATTAAAAGAAATACTAGGAGAAAGCACATTTTGTTAAAAGTTACCATCAACAAAGAGTATCAAACATATACACCAATTGGCATAGCATCCAAATTCTTAAAAGGAAAGTTAAATGAAGAAATAGATGGTAAAATTATATTACTGGGAACCTAAAATTACCCCCCTCTCTGACCTAGATAAACAAAACCACAAAATAAACAAGAAAGACATTATGTGTAGTTATATAAAATTTCATAAAATTTATGATAATACTCTGAAGAATATTAAACAGGGAGAGAGACAGCGACAGAGACAGACAGAGAGAAAGGAGAGGAGAAGAAAGAGAAAGGGGAAGCAAGGAAAGAAGGAGAAAATCAAATTATCAATATCAAAAACAAAAAAGTGAATACAAAAGCTATGAATATGAAATTAAAACAACTGTTGGGAATTATTTTGAAAAACTGTATGCTGGGAGACAGCTGCATAGCTCAGTGGATTGAGAGTCAGACTTAGAGACAGAAAGTCCTGTTTAAATCTGGCCTCAGATACTTCCTAGCTGTGTTACCCATTGCCTAGCCCTTATCAATCTTCTGCCTGGGAACCAATACAGAGTATTGATTCAAAGACAGAAGGTAAGGGAAAGAAGGAAAGAAGGAATGAAAGAAGGAAAGGAAGAAACAAAAGAAACAAAAGAAACAAAAAAAGGAAGGAAGTAAAAAACAAGGGAAGGAAGGAAGGAAGTAAAAAACAAGGGAAGGAAGGAAGGAAGGAAGGAAGGAAGGAAGGAAGGAAGGAAGGAAGGAAGGAAGGAAGGAAGGAAGGAAGGAAGGAAGGAAGGAAGGAAGGAAGGAAGGAAGGAAGGAAGGAAGGAAGGAAGGAAGGAAGGAAGGAAGGAAAAGAAGAACAGGAATATTAAGGCAAACAATTAAAAAATAGGAAGTGGGACTAGCATATCTCAAACTACAATACAAAACAGAAATCATCCAAAATAATTTGATACTGGATAGGAATTAGAGAAGCTGGTCAAAAGAACAGATTAGGTACACAATATACAGAAGCAAAGTGAGCACAGTAACCTAGGGTTTGATAAATGCAAAGATCACAGCCACTGGGGCAAGAACTCACTTCTTAACAAAATTTCTGGGACAAATGAAAAGCAGACTAACAGAAATTGAGCACAGACTCACTTCTCACATCCTCTACCAAGATGAGCCCAAAATGGGTACATGATCTAGACATAAAACATAGCATGAGCAAATTAATGGAGTTGGGAACCAGTCAAATCTAGAGAGGAAGAGTTCATGACCAAACAGGAGACAGTTTCCCAGGAGGTAAAATGGATAATTTTGATTATTATATAAACAGTTTTTGTACAGACAAAACTAATTCAGATAAAAATGAAAGAAAAGCCGAAAACTCAGGGAAAGTCTTTACAGCAAATTTTTCTAATTTCTAAAATATATAGGAAACGGAGTTAAATTTACAAGAATCCAAGCCATTCTCTAATTGATAAATGGTCAAAGAACATGAATAGGCAGTTTTCAGAGTAAGAAATCAAAGAACTTAATAATCATAAAAAAATCTCTAAACCACTAATAACTAGAGAAATGCAAATTAAAACGACTCTGAGGTTCCACCTCACAGGCATTAGATAGTCTACAATGACAGGAAAGAAAAATTACAAATACTGAAGGTGATATGGAAAAAAAGGGACACTAATACATTGTTAGTTAAGTGGCTCTGTAGATAGAATGCCAAGCCTAGAGTCAGGAAAACTCCTCTTCTAAGCTGTCTGACCCTGGGCAAGTCACTTTTCTCTGTTGCCTCAGTTTCCTCATCTGTAAAATGAGCTGGAGAAGGAAATGGCAAACCACTCCAGTATGCTTGCCAAGAAAACTCCAAATGGGGTCACAAAGAATTTGGCATAACTGAAAAATAGGAAAACAAAATGTGCTATTGGTGGAGTTGTGAACTAGTCCAACTCTTCTGGGGAACATTTTGGAACCGTGCCCAAAGGGCAACAAAACTGTGCATACCCTTTGACCCAACAATACCACTACTGGATCTATAACCCAAAGAGATTTCTGGGGAAAAAAAAGGAATTGGACTCGCATGTCCAGAAATATTTATAGAAGCTCTTTCTGTGGTGGCAAAGAGTTGGAAACTGAGGGTATGCCATCAATTGGGGGAATGGCTGAATAAGTTATTGTTAATGATGATGATGATAGCCAACATTTATATAGTACTTGTCATATGTCAGACACACTAAATGATTTACAATTATCTTATTTGAACCTAACAACAACATTGGGAGGTAACTGCTATTATCACTTCCATTTGAAAATGAGCAAACTGAGGCAATCAGAGATTAAATGGCTTGCCCAGGATCAGACAGCTAGTAATTATCTATGGTAGGAATTGAACTCAGAAATTCTTGACTCTGGATCCACTACTCTGTGGTAGGAACTGAACTCAGAAATTCCTGACTCTGGATCAACTACTCTGTGGTAGGAACTGAACTCAGAAATTCCTGACTCTGGATCCACTACTCTGTGGTAGGAACTGAACTCAGAAATTCCTGACTCTGGATCCACTACTCTGTGGTAGGAATAGAACTCAGAAATTCCTGACTCTGGATCCACTACTCTGTGGTAGGAATTGAACTCAGAAATTCCTGACTCTGGATCCACTACTCTGTGGTAGGAATAGAACTCAGAAATTCCTGACTCTGGATCCACTACTCTGTGGTAGGAATTGAACTCAGAAATTCCTGACTCTGGATCCACTACTCTGTGGTAGGAATAGAACTCAGAAATTCCTGACTCTGGATCCACTACTCTGTGGTAGGAATTGAACTCAGAAATTCCTGACTCTGGATCCACTACTCTGTGGTAGGAATAGAACTCAGAAATTCCTGACTCTGGATCCACTACTCTGTGGTAGGAATTGAACTCAGAAATTCCTGACTCTGGATCCACTACTCTGTGGTAGGAATAGAACTCAGAAATTCCTGACTCTGGATCCACTACTCTGTGGTAGGAATTGAACTCAGAAATTCCTGACTCTGGATCCACTACTTTATGGTAGAAACTGAACTCAGACATTCCTAACTCTGGATCCACTACTCTGTGGTAGGAATAGAACTCAGAAATTCCTGACTCTGGATCCACTACTCTGTGGTAGGAATTGAACTCAGAAATTCCTGACTCTGGATCCACTACTCTGTGGTAGGAATAGAACTCAGAAATTCCTGACTCTGGATCCACTACTCTGTGGTAGGAATTGAACTCAGAAATTCCTGACTCTGGATCCACTACTCTGTGGTAGGAATTGAACTCAGAAATTCCTGACTCTGGATCCACTACTCTGTGGTAGGAATAGAACTCAGAAATTCCTGACTCTGGATCCACTACTCTGTGGTAGGAATTGAACTCAGAAATTCCTGACTCTGGATCCACTACTCTTTGGTAGGAATTGAACTCAGATATTCCTGACTCTGGATCCACTACTCTTTGGTAGGAATTGAACTCAGAAATTCCTGACTCTGGATCCACTACTCTGTGGTAGGAATTGAACTCAGAAATTCCTGACTCTGGATCCACTACTCTGTGGTAGGAATTGAACTCAGAAATTCCTGACTCTGGATCCACTACTCTGTGGTAGGAATTGAATGCAGATAGTCCTTACTCTGGATTCAACACTCTGTCCTGATGAAATGTGATTGTGCCAAAAGAAATAATAAATGTGATGGTTTCAGAAACACTTGGGAAGACTGAGATGAACTGATGCAAAGGGAGATGAGCAGAACCAGGAGAACAGTGTACATAGTAATAGCAATGTTGTAAGAATGAACATCTCTGAAAGACTTGAAGTCCCTAATCAGAATGGCCCAAAACAGGATGTTTCCTGATGAAACATGCCATCCACCTTCAAAGAGAACTGATGGGCTTAGGGAGCAGAAGAATGTTTTTTCTCTGTTTTTCTTTTTCTTGCTTTCTTTGAGGGGACGGGATGAGCAGAGGAACACGTCTAATTTGGACACTTGTTTTACAGGACCATATATATTCACAGTGGGGTTTGTACTTCTTGCTTTCTCGAAGGGTGCGGGAGGGAGAAAATTTGAAACTAAAAAAAGGAATAAAAAAAGTCTGGGCTTTAAAAAAATAAAGGCAGTGGAGGAGAAACTAGAAAAATAGTCAAACCAAAAAGAACAATAAAAATTGGGGCATCAGCTGAAGGTTAAAAAAGTGAGATCATAAACTTAAAAAGGAGAAAGCCTCTCTGATTCGAGCTTGAACCAAATGAAATGAACATTTTGCTTCAGGTTAGAAACTATTCTGATATCCCAGCTCAATAATTTTAGAAACATCTATCACTCTGGCTCTGGCTCAAGCTACTGCACTGGTGTTGGGGGAGAGGTTGGCGAGGGGAGGAGGAGCATGGGGTCATTTCACAGTTCAGTAAATAATTTGATGCTTGGGTCCAGTTTGTCAACTCAGCAAATTCATGCAATCTTTTTGTTTTGTTTTGTGACTCACAGTCAGCTCCACCTCATGCCACTGGTCTCCAGCAAAGAGCTCATGGGGGTTAGAGTTGCAGAGACATAGGAAAAGGGCTCAGAAAGGCAGAAGGATTCACTGGCACCAGAGTTGCTGGCTCCAAGATAGACATGATTCAGGAATCTGCAGAGGGTGAGAATCTTCGGAAAATCACAGAACTGTAGGTTTGCAGAGACATCGAAGGTCATCTCTGGTTCCCATTTTGCAGCTGAGGAAACTGAGGCCCAAGGCAATGAAGTGACTTGCCCAATATCACAGAGTCAGGTCTTCTGACTCGAAATCCAGCACCCTTTCAACTGTGCCACAGCAAATATGAATCCCATTTTACAGAGGAGGAGACTGAAACTTAGAGAGGCTTTCAGGTCATTTACAAAAGAGGAACCTGAGGCCCACAGAGGTTAACTCAGTCTGTGCAAGAAACTTATCCAAGGGACACTGATAGGAGGAGGCAGAAATTGGATTCGAACCCAGGTCCTCTGACATTCTGCTTCCTATCAGACACTTCAGCTCTCTGAGATTTGTTGCTCCTCTATGAAAGTGGGCCCAACTTCCCCCTCTCCCCAGGGCTATTATAAAAACAGAACAAAGCTCTTTTGGCATCTCTAAAATCTCTACTATGTGAAATATTTGCAGATGGCCACGGGAGTAGAACACCAGGGTGATAATTCCATCACACGCAGGCAAACTAGGCCTGTCGATCACATTCAAAGGGCAAACTGGTACAAATTAAGCTAAAAAATGTTTTAAGCCTCTTGCGGTATTTGCCGCCTCGATTCCAGGGCAGGCAGGACCCTCTGACAAACTGGAAAGAAATTTGGGAACTTCGTGTTCTGTAGGTAGAGGTTAAATTCCCAGCAGCTCCCCCGGCCAACTGCTGACCCGAGCAATTACTGTCTGAGTGTTGGCACAGCTAACGCCAAGCTCCAATAACGTTTGACTGCCTCATCAGAGAGGCAGGATGGCGAGGAAAATGCCCATCCAAATTAGACTTGCTTCTTAACGGCCCCCAAGAGGTCCTAACCTCCAGGGCTGCTGGAGACGATAGGCCGGGATCTCTTCCGGGAGGGGCCTCTGGTCCGGGGCAGGATGCCGCTGACGGTGCACCACATCCCACTCGCCATCACGGGGCTCTGAGTGATGCGCCACTCCATTGCCGTCTACACCTTGGGCCCGGGTCGATGGGGGGCAGGGGGCAGCGAGACAGCCCCAGGGGGTGCCAGGAGGGGCTGGGGATGGAAGGGAGCCCGGAGCAAAGACGGCCAGAATGTTGTAGAAGGGGACCAGGGGTTTAAATGCACAAAATACAGATGATGAGAAAGGAAGCCAATTATATTGGAATACTTTAATCACGGTCTTTGCAAAACCAAGTTCATTTTAGAGAGGGAAAATGTGGCCCAGAATTCAATTGGATAAGGCCACAGAGGGACCTGGAGCCACAGTGGAGCCCAAACCCCAAATCTCCAGCCCCCTCCCCCAACGTGAAGGCAGTAATGGGGATCCTAGGATTCCCATCTAATCCACACAAAATGGGGGTCCCGAGATCTCTCTTCCTCCTCCCCCAACATAGAAAGTCATTGATTCCTTTCATCTGCCAGAAGGGGCCACTGAGAAAAGGAACAGGATCTAGGCCTAGGATCATGGACAGAGAACAAGGGCCATTGGGTTCAACCCCTCCAGTCACCAAGGGGGAGAATGAGGCCCAGACAGGATCAATATCTTGCCCAAGGCCTTCTGGGAAATAACAGGGTTTGAGTGTCACTTAACATGCAGTTTAATTTGAGTTTTATCACTTCTGGATTATAAGTCCAGAACCCCAAATCTGTCAGAAGAAATTCAGGGGAGACTCAGGAGCAGCCGAGTTCTCCTCATGGGATGCAAGAACATTTTCCAGCTTGGATGTTTCCTGGGAATAGAGTGGGGTGCAGGAGGGCACGCTCTCAATAAAAATCATCAGCCAAATGTCTGCAAACAGCACTGGGTCAGAAGGACTCCAGGCAGAGCTTGTGTCCTGACCCAGTGCAGGTTGGCTCCCTGGCATCCCCCAAAGGGGTTCTGGTTGACACCCTCTTCCAGAAGGGATGGGGAAAAGAAGGCGCCAGCCGCCCCCTGGTGACCAAGGGCAGAAACACACCAACATCCAGGAGGCCCAAGCACGGAGCGCCATCCAAAGTGGCCCACTCCTGTGAGCCACAGACCCCAACCTAACCTCCTGGTGCCTCGGTGGGCCTCCCTCACAAACTCTAGAGGCTGCTCTGCTTTTCTCAGCTGTTCAGCAATAGATTTGCTGCTTTTACACCTCTATTAACTCACCCCTTGCCCGCTCCTAACTCATCAGGTGCTCAGATGGGCCCCCATCATGTCCCCGATAATTCAGAGAGAGATAAAAGCTCTCGTCTCACAGGTTCGGGCTTTGGCTTCCTTGGTGACCAGCCACCCAAGGTTCATGCAGTGTGTGCTGTGCGTCTTTAAGGAATCTGGGAGGCTTGGGCGTCTCACCCCCTCGCTGTGTGCAGGCGCACGGAGACAGATGGGAGTCGAGCAATGGACAGACAAGAGAGTTCCTCCAGTGACCAAATGCCGGCAGATCCTCAACCGTCCCGAACCCACGCTGGGAGACTCCCATTCAGAACCGAGACAGCGAGGGTCCCCATCGCCTCTTCTCCCTCCAAACATGACCCCATCAGGATGTGACATAGTCATCTTTCCCATCATGCACTGGGAGGGCCCCGAGTGGTTGTGGACAAAGGCAATGGCTCCCTGAGATCGGAGTGGGGAGTTGGGGCCTCCAATGGGTCACCAACCTTCCCTCAGGAGGAGGTCGGCCCCCAGAGCTGTGGGAAGGAAGTGTGGAAGCACCGAAGACCACCTTCCTATTGGAGGTCAGGGTCCTCCTGAATCCTTTTTTAAAGTCTAAAGCGAGATGACAATTCTGTTTGGCGGCGAGCTGGACAACCCTCTCATGGAGAAATACGGCTGGGGCTTGGCCCTCTTCCTACCCAATCGAGGGGCCACTACGTACCCCAAAGGACCAGAGAGAGGCCAGAGCCTCTCCGGAAAGGCTTTTACAGAGAATACACATAAATCCTGACAACGTTTTACACAAAATCACATTAAAAATATATTTACTATGAAAAGGTTTTTTGTTTTTTAAACATTTCTTTCCATTGCAATAAAGGCGTTTGTTCCCTTTTTATCTCTAGTGCTTTTCATCATTCCTGTGTGGATGTGACAGTCAGCCAAAAGGCTCCCGGGAGGGTGGGGTGACAAATCCCTTCAGGCTTTCGTTTCCCCTACTCCTGGGTTTATAGCTCAATGCACTCTGTATACAGCTCTTCATTTATTCAGCATATATCACTACACTTAAAGACTATGATTACAAGATCGGTTACCTTTCATCCGTTAGTACTGCAAGTCTTCCCTCCACCTGGCTATTCCGTCTGTCGACTCAGGGTGTCCCGGCCCTCCACCTCCATCCTCCCTGCTCATTTCCAGAGTTGAGGATGGAACAACTCCCAGCTCCCCCCTTCCCACTGCTAAATCAGTCCAGACTCTGTAGAACTTGCTGGGCACAAAATCCTCCCTGCACCTTAGGCAGTGAGTTTGGGGTTAGTGCAGGGAGTCTCACATTTCCTACCAGCTGGATCTTGGGGGGAGAATGGTCTCTTTTGGACCAATATGGCCAAGTACCCCGAAGGACACAGTCTTCATTTGTTCAAACTGTCCTAGATGGCCTACGAGGTGTTTATTACTGTGCCAGGTTGCTGAAGGGAATTTGAAAATGAGAGCTAGTTCCTGCCTTGCTCAAGGACTCTACAGTTAAGTATGATTTTTTTTTAACCCTCACCTTCCATCTTAGAATCAATACTGTGTATCAGTTTCAAGACAGAAGAGCAGTAAGGGCTAGAATGGGGGTTAAGTGACCTG
The DNA here is from genome assembly GCF_027887165.1 of Monodelphis domestica. NCBI lineage: Eukaryota > Metazoa > Chordata > Mammalia > Didelphimorphia > Didelphidae > Monodelphis > Monodelphis domestica. Next base: position 28,129,421 of record NC_077229.1, read on the forward strand.
CCCAGGGTCACTCAGCTAAGAAGTGCCTGAGGCCAAATTTGAACCCAGGACGTCTTATCTCCTGACCTGGTACGCTAACCACTAGCTCCCCAGCAGCTGCACGTGCAGCATCAAGTGAGGAGCTGGGATGGTGACACCACAGGATTCCAGGAGAGAGGGGCAGGTGATGGGAGAAATGTCCTCAGGTGCGTGGAGAGGGAGAGGGGAGCAGCCTCCTCTGGTACGTGTGCCACAGGCTCGCCAACATGGGACTAGGGTAGGTTTTAGGGACCAAGGCGTGAAGGAAAGAGCCAGGGTCTCTGGGCATCAGGATGCCAGAAGAAGGCACGGTGACCGCTGGATGCCACTCTGACATGTCCATCTCCGGCTCTAAAGCTGCCACGACAAAAGGGGAGGAATTCCATTCACAGCTGCCGGTATCTCCTGCGGTGGATGGCGAGCCCAGGAAGCCACTGTGACAGAAACTCGAGGAGCATCATCTCAGAGGCTGTTCAAAGCCTGCAGCACGTTGGCCTTTAGGGAAGCCTCGGAGTGGAGGGAGACTCCCGGACCCCCGATGGTGGTTTCCCAGCACTCAAACCCACAGCTGGTCAGGGCCTGTTTAATGGCCTCCACCACAGACTGGTCCAGACCTGTGAGGGAGGAGTAAGACAGCTGTTAGCGGTGAAAGGCTCCGTAGGATGATGCAAAATGTTCTCCAAGTACCAGGGAGCATCTCAAGACTCCAAGGGAAGAACTGAGAACAGGCTATGCCTTCCCAGCCCACTGGGCTCCACAGTACTATCGTCTCTTAGGAGCAAGGCTAGGTGCCCAGGACACTCTGCTCAGTGTTTGCTCAGGGCCCTCCAGGAGGAGGGAGCACGCAGGCCCTGCCACCTTCCTCCAATCTGGTCTGGAGCTCTTGCCTCATTCCCTCTGAGCCTCAGTTTCTTCACCTCTAAAATGGGAGTGATAACAGCACCTGCATAACCTGTGTGGAGAAACGCAGATGATAGGGGAATGCTTAGACCAGGGCTCAGAAAGCCTGAGGCTCAGCAAAGAGGGCTCCAGAATGCCCTTGGAGGCATGGGCCAACCTGCTTTAAAGGTAAAGGGAGGGTCCTGCGGGTAGAGAGGAGAGAGATCTGGGAAGGTGAGCTAGAACAGGAGGGCCATTCCCTTCATCAGGCTCGTTTCAGAAAGAAGGCAACAGAGACCAGGAGAGCAGGGTGAAGCCACTGGGAGGCAAGCAGAGGAAGAGGGGGAGTGAGCCACAGCGCAGGAGGACCGAGGACTGGGCTGTGAAGTCCAGCTCTGGCCCTCACTACTTGTGTGGCCTCCCTCCCTCCATGGGCCAGTTTCCTCATTTACACAAGGAGGGGCTGGGGCGGGCTTCTTTCTTTCCCATTAAGCCATACTGTGGCCCTAAAAAAGGCAGAGAGAATGAAGGGAAGAGGGAGAAAGAAGAGAAAGGAGGAACCAAAAAGGAAGGGAAGGGGGAGAGGAGAATGTAGTGGGAAGCCAAAGGTACTGGAAGGGAAGAGAGAAGAGGAAGAGGGGTTCCTAGGGGACGGAGGCACCAGGTCCTCCAAGACAGCTCTGAGGGCTGCCCCTGTGGCCAAGAATGGACACCAGGCACCCATTCTCCACCCACCCTGGATCCCAAGCTTTTCAGAATGAAACCAGCCTCCCTCCCAGCCAAGGAAGAACAGGAAAACCTCGTCTCCCTTCTAGAGAGACGACGGGGAGCTCGTGGATAGCTCGGGTGCTTGGCCCTCGGCCTCACCCACGCCTGACCTACCTGGTCTGAGCAGAGTGAAGCCGCAGCCCCCGCCACCCGCTCCAGTCAGCTTGCTGTGTAGCCCATGGGCCGCCGTCACCTGGCACAGCCTGTCCAAGGAGGAGTGGCCCACTCCAATGGCATTGAGGTGATGCTGGTTCATGTCGATGAGCTCCTAGAAACAGGCGGGGGTCAGGGCGTGACAAGGGTCTCCCGGACGCCCCTGGACCAAGAAGGGCCTCGGAGATCCGAATCCAAGCCCCCCTCATCTGACAGCAGGAGACACGAGAACGGGGGCGTTCTTGTGCTCATGCTACAATGGTGCACGTGGGCACACACGTGTTCTAGAGTCGGTCCTTGCAGGCAGGGCTTTTCCTCATTTGCTCCCTATGCGCAGCCCCGCACAGGGCCAGGCACACACGGGGCACTCGACATGTGCACGAATGAGTCTCCAAATGCCGGGGCCCTTAGCTCTGCGCTGCCCCTTGCTCTCCGCGGCACAACGCTGACGAAGGCCGCCGTGGGAGTCTGCACCCCACATACCTACTACCCCAGCTGCAGTCTAGGGGGGCCAAGGGGTCTAACCTGGGGCAACCCTATTTTTAGAGAGGGGGAGGGAGGAGAGAGATAGACAGACAACGAGAAGAGACAGACGGGCGGACAGATAGACAGAGAGGAGAGGCACGGGCAGACACAGAAAGACAAAGAGAGGAGAGGGAGGGGAAATGTGCCAAAGGAGGCAGGTGAAGTCCATGTCTTCAGTGAGCCTCCCTTCCTCCCAGCCCAGCCTCCGTGAGGCCCTCGCCTGCCCACCCCAAGTTCTCGGTGGGCACATCCATGGCCACGTGCTGATCTCCCAGCCTGCACTGCAGCAGGGAGGGTGCCAGGCGGTGGGCACCAAGCCACAGCAGCCGCAGAGGAAGATTTCAAGGAGGCTCACAGAGCTCAATGGAGCGTGTGATACCTGGAGACAGGCTGACAGTGCGACAGTCTGCTAGGCAAGGCAGAGACCCCAGGAATGAACCAAGAGGGAGACACGCAAGCTCCGCAGCTTGCCTGGGCCACAGATGGGGATGCGGGGAGGGCTCCTGCACCCCTGATCCTCGAGGGAGGGGCTCACACGGGGCACAAGCTGGCCACTGGAAGGCCAGGGGGAGGCTGCCCACAGCAGGGCGCCTGGCGGCGGGCGATGCATGCCGATGGTATCGCCCGCTACCAGAGGTTCTGGCTGAGAAGCCAGATGCTCGAATGGGAAGGAAAGGGGGTTGGCAGCGAGTGTGGGAAGGAACAACCTTGGAAAATGCCAGCCTGGGCAGGGGAAGCCAAAGTTCCCTGGGGGCACATGGAGGGAACTGCCAGAAAGGGAACGGAATAGGGATGGATGAGTCCCCAGACTCTCCCTCTGGAGAGGACGCCCCCTCCCCCAAGGTGGACTAGCCAGGGACAGGAGGCGAGCCTTCGGAGGGTTTGATGGGAAACGATGATCAAGCCAAGAAGAGAGAGAGACACAATCTGAAAGAGAAAAGCCAAAAGTGAGGGGACTGGGCCGACGTCCCAAGGAAGGCTTCTTTCTAGCTCTCGAGGGTGCGCTCCAAGGCTAGCTCCACTCAGACCTGGCCAAGGCAGAGAGAGCGGGTAGGGACGCATCAGAACCAGAAACCTCATGCCAGTGGGAATTCCTGCTTGGCTCTCTGCTCGCTGGGCTAGGCTGCCATCACAGGGCCTGACGGAGGCCGGTCACCCCCGAGGTTTATTTTTACCCCATGAACAAAGGAAGCGTCTGGTTGTGGGACCAACAGCATTGGTCCGACGCTGGGGCGAGTCTGCTGCCCTCGGGCCCCAAACGGTCACTAATGACATGGGAAGCGCGCCCTTAGAGAGAGCATGGGAACAGAGCCTTGCCACAGGCCACGCAGAGGCGGGCGGGGCCTTTGCTAAGTGTTGTCCAGCGACTGATCTTTCTTGCCTTGGTTTCCCCGTCTGTCAAAATGGAGGGAACGGCGTGGTCTCCAGGGCCGGACATTCAGGTCCAGGGCCTCCCCTGCCGGCTTCTCCTCCTTTCTCGGAGAAGCGATGCCGCTCGAGACACCAAGCCCCTGAATGACGGCCGTGATGAGGGAGCTCTCCTTGCTTTCCCATCCGCCGAGCTGGCCGACATGAGAAGCCTTCCCTGACTCCTGACAAGTGCAAGCTGCGTTTTGAGGGTCTGGCCCGATACGCTCCGACTGATGGAGCTTCAGGCTTCCATGCACCGTGAGGAATGCCAATCACTGTGACATCTCTGCCGACGCCCACCTGCTTCGCTCATCCCGATCCCTGCCCGCGAAGCAGCGCCGGTCAGCAGACCCCCGGCCTGCGTCCTGCCGACTCCCGCTTCAGACAAAAGCACGGGGGTGTGAGGGAGAAGGGGCGAGCCCGGGTGGGGGACGGGATCCAAGGCCACCGGCAACAAGGGCTCCGAGGCGCCGAGAGCGCCTCCCGGACACGATCCTCAGCGCAGCTGTTCCGCCTGAGTGCTGGGCGCCGCCTCGTCTCAGCCAATCCCAGACACCTGTCACAGCCTGATCCTCAATCCGTCAGGAATCAGACGACAGGTTATGACACACTAGAACAGTTCGCTGCTTTAAGTACCGAGCTGTCCAGAGGCTGAGGAGTACACAAGAGCCAAAAACACGCCCAGGGGATGAGCGGCGGGCTCTCCAGCGAGCTCCTCAGGCGGGCCGACCACCACAGCCCTGGCCGTCGGGAATTTGGAGGGGCTCCCGGTGCGGGCACCAGCTAAGAGCCGGCTGCTGCCCCCCGGGGCCAGGCCGGCAAACCTGGCCTTCTAATGAGTTTGGTTTAGTGGGGGAAAGAGAGGGAGGTGGTAAGGGAGAGGGAGGTGGGGGAGGGAGGGAGGAAAAGAGGGAGGAAGGAGACAGACAGAGACAGAGGGAGAAAGAGAGTGAGAGAGGAAGGGAGAGGAAGGGAGGGGGAGAGAGAGAGAGAGAGAGAGAGAGAGAGAGAGAGAGAGAGAGAGAGAGAGAGAGAGAGAGAGAGAGAGAGAGAGAGAGAGAGGGAGGGAGAGGTAGGGAGAGAGAGAGAGGGAGAGAGAGACATATAAAGTGAGAGAGAGACAGAGAGAGGAAGAAAGAGACAGAGACAGACAGAGGGAGAAAGAGACATAGAAAATGAGAGAGAGACAGAGAGAGAGACAGAGAGAGGGAGGGAGAGAGAGACAGATAGAGAGAGAGAGAGGGAGAAAGAGACATATAAAGTGAGAGAGAGACAGAGAGAGGGAGAAAGAAACAGAGACAGAGTCAGAGAGAGAATGAGAGAAAGAGACAGACAGAGAGAGAGAGAGAGAGAGAGAGAGAGAGAGAGAGAGAGAGAGAGGGAGGGAGAGGTAGGGAGAGAGAGAGAGGGAGAGAGAGACATATAAAGTGAGAGAGAGACAGAGAGAGGAAGAAAGAGACAGAGACAGACAGAGGGAGAAAGAGACATAGAAAATGAGAGAGAGACAGAGAGAGAGACAGAGAGAGGGAGGGAGAGAGAGACAGATAGAGAGAGAGAGAGGGAGAAAGAGACATATAAAGTGAGAGAGAGACAGAGAGAGGGAGAAAGAAACAGAGACAGAGTCAGAGAGAGAATGAGAGAAAGAGACAGACAGAGAGAGAGAGAGAGAGAGAGAGAGAGAGAGAGAGAGAGAGAGAGAGAGGGAGAAAGAGAGAAACAGAGACAGAGTCAGAGAGAGAGAGAAACAGAGACAGAGTCAGAGAGAGAGAGAATAAGAGAAAGAGACAGACAGAGAGAGACAGAGAGCGAGAGAGAGAGAGAGAGAGAGAGAGAGAGAGAAACAGAGACAGAGTCAGAGAGAGAGAGAATGAGAGACAGAGAGAGAGAGAGACAGAGAGAGAGACAGAGAGAGAGAGAGAGAGAGACACAGAGAGAGACAGAGAGAGAGAGAGACACACACACACAGAGAGAGAGACACAGAGAGAGACAGAGAGAGCACCAGAATGAACAAGCACCCCAGCTCCAGTGTGGCTGCTATTCTTTTCCATCATGGATTCCCTCTGAAAAACCCACAACTGAGGCTGTGGAAGACTGCGGCCCCCTGATTCCCCAAGGAGACCACTCTACTAAAAGCCATCCAGAGGGCACTGTGACAAGGCCTTGATGCACTCTCTCCAGGCCTCTGGGCATGGCTGCCCTGGGCCTCAGCTGGGCAGGGCCTCTCCATCGGATTTCGCCCCCACTGATGAAGCAGCTTAGTGGGCAGGGGCCCAGCTCCCAGAAGCCCTGGGCAGAAGAGCAGCCCTGCCGAGTGCTGGGCTAGGAGGAGAGTCTGAAGTGCTCTGGGCCTCCGCTCCTCACCGCTCAAAGGAGTTTACAATTCTGGCCTGCCTGACACTCACAGGGCGACTAGGAGAAGCAGAGGGATGGCGGGAAAGAACCTGTACAGCCCCCCAAGACATTAGGGAAAGGGACGGCTGCAGAAGGCTTTCAGGAGGAGACACCCTTAAGGGATACTGGAGTGCTGCCTGCCTGCAAATGTCTCCCAAGCACGAGGGAGGGAATGCAACTTAAAAAAAGACTAACCTGGAAGATGTGGGTGAGTCTAGTCCCGGCTCTGCGCTTTGGCAAACCTGAGACAAGTGACCCCTCTGGAGCTCAGTTTCCCTGTCTATAACGAGGACTTTCTAACAGCCCCCAGCCCCACCCCCACCCCAGACCGTAGATATTTATTCTGGGTTCTGAGGTCCCTCCCAGCTCCCACATGCCCTATACAAGGCTCTCTCCAGTCGCCTTCTGGGCACTCCTTAGAGTCAAGCTCAGAAACAAGCTCCTGCCCTAACAGCAGGGCCTGGGCCGCGCTTTCTCCAATGAACCCAACAGTGAGGACAGTTTACAGCTCCATAAAACTTCTTCAGCATTGAGTTCCTATTTAAAATCATTTGGAGGTCTGCAATCCTAACCGGCGCCCCAAGGTGGAGCAGGAAAACATTTCCATTTGTCTGGAAGACAAAGGAGCAGACTAAGAACTCTGAAGCCAGAAGGGACCACACCTCTCTGGGGCACCCACTTTCTATCCAAGGATGCCAGCCGCATGGCACATGTCCCTGGGCGATGCCACGCTGTCCTAGCTCCTCAGCAGCCCAAAGCCTTTTATTTTTTTACCCTTATTTTCCATCTTGGGATCAATGATCTGTATTGGTCCTAAGGCAGAAGAGCAGTGAGGGCTAGGCAATGGGGGTGAAGTGACTTGGCCAGGGTCACCCAGCTGGGAAGTGTCTGAGGCCAGACTTGAACCCAGGATCTCCATCTCTGGGCGTGGCTCTCCATCCACTGAGCTACCCAGCTGCCCCCTCCAAAGTCTTTCCAGTGAAGCTCTAGTGACAGACCCCAGATACGGGAGAAAAGCTCTTACTTCCAACACCATGTACTGCTCAGGGGTCGGGGTCGCCGCCATCACGCCCAGCACACGCTCACACTCCTGGGAAATAGCATCGATCGAAACCAGTAATGGGTTCATGATCTCTGGGAACTGGAAGGGAAAGGAGCCAAAGGTCAGAGACAACGAAAGCCACGGGTCAAGGCCCGGCCCCCTCTCCTTTGCCCGCCGTAACAAGATCTGGGTTCGTTGTACAATGTCAGATTGGAAATGGACGAGACCTGTCCCCCACCCCCGCTCTTTGGGGGATGCCAGGCTCCTCAGGCTCATACCTTGTCCTCTGCTCAAACGGTCTGCTTGGTAGCTTGGACAACTGACCCAGGGCCCCCTCTCCACCCCAACCCTCAAGAGCAATCTACATCCCTTCAGTGCCTCCTCTAGGCCAGGCTCCGTGCTGCAGGTGGAAGGACAGAGAAGGAGACGACTTCAACTCAAAAGGAGTGGCTTCCTTTCTACTGACAAGAAACACAGGCCAGCTCGGGGCTCAGCGCAAAAATTGCCAGGCCTGGAGTGCGGAGGTCCTGGGTTCCAACCTGGCCTCAGACCCTTCCCAGCTGGGTGACCCTGGGCAAGTCACTTCACCCCCTTGCCTAGCCCTTTCTACTCTTCTGCCTCGGAGCCCGTCCTCTGTTTCGGCTGTAAGATGGAAAGCCAGAGTTTAGAAAAGAAAGAAATCTAATGCCCGGGAGACTACACGATAGTGATGACTCCTGGGAGGCATAATGAGAGACGATGTCGTTAGGGAGGGCAGGCACAAGCTGTAGGGAGGGCAGATGAGTAAAGGTGGTGTCTGAGAGAGCCAAGCCTCAGAGATGAGGCGAGGGGCACGGCAGGTGGGCCAGAGAGGAGGGGGAGGGTCATGTGTGAGGACCAGACCCCAACCAAAGCGGCAGCTGAGCCTTGGGTGGAAGTCAGAAGCCCTGGGTTCCTCGCTGGGGCTCTGTCGAGAAGTCTCGGCCGGATCTTCTTGTGCCTCAGTTTCCCTGTTCCAATGGCCAGCTGGCTAGCCGCCCCCCAAACCTAGCAGTCGCTACCTCTGCACCGGCTCCTCCTCACTCCCTCCACTTGGCATCCTTGGTCCCGAGGCTCCTTTTCAGGGATTCCCTTCTCAAAGGGGGTCCCGCAGGTCCTCATCAGTTTGCCTCCCGTATCCCCCAGGGAGAATGGAAGCACCAGGCGGGCACACTCTGTCCTTCTAGGCCCAGCGCCTGGCCCCCAGGAGACACTTCGGAGCGTGGGAGGAGGCACGAGTGTCCCCAGAAGGCCGAGCGGCCGGTCTCACTTCCTGCCCACCCCTGCCCTCGGGCCCAGGTCTGCCCCGGCCCAGCAACCTGAGAAAACTCACGCACCTTGGCCAGCCTGTCCTTGACGCTTGCCACCAGGGCCTTGGTGCTCCGGGGGACTTTGGTGTTGGTCAGGAGGATCTTCAAGACCGGGATCCTGGGGTGGAGAGGAGGCCGAGGCGGGAGCTGAGCCCAGGCCCTCTACCTCCAGAGGGACGAAGGCTCTTTCCAGTGAAGCACCTGAGCTCGGGTGAGAGTTCTGAGGGAGGAGCTACTGACCCTTTGTCCTTGCGCCCTCCACCACATGCTGGGAAGGGACTTATTTAAAAAAACAAACCAACCTCCTCCCTTCTGTCTTAGAATCAGTGCTGTGTATTGGCTCCGAGGCAGAAGGTCAGTGGGCTAGGCCATGGGGGTGAAAGGACTTGCCCAGGGTCACCCAGCTGGGAAGTGTCTGAGGCTGGATTTGAACCCAGGACCTTCTGTCTCTTGACCTGGCTCTCAATCCACTGAATCACCTGGCTGCCCCCAAGTGAGGTCGGGGGATGGACAAGGATGGAATCTCCTGTACGGATCCTCTTCAAAGGGGGCCAGGCTGCAGGAGGAGATGGGAGCAGAAGGCACTGGGGCAAAGGGAGAGAGGGAGACAGGAAGCCTGGAGAGCAGGGGCAGCTCGGGGGCAACCCGGCTGCTGTGACCTCTCTGCTTGCTGGTCCATAGAGTGTGACACCCAAACCCAGGCACAGGGGCTCCAAGCAGCTTCCCCAGGTCACCTCCAATCAGCCAAGCATGGCGTGGGAGGGCAGCGGCCAGCCCCCGCTATGCCTGATTGGGGCGGCCGGCCCCCGGGGCCTTTAGTCCCCTCTTCCCGTCCTCCTTTCACAGCTACAGTCGATATACTTTGGAAAAGCTGCCAGGATTTCCCCCCAAAGCCCACGAAATTCCCAGGCTGCAGCACAGCCAGAATGTTCTTTGTCGAGCTGCGTCACTGCTCCAAAGGATGCCCCAACAAGGGGGACCTCTGAAGCCTTCTTCATGGAAAGGGAACCAAAAGGGGTTGAACAAGCACTTGTTTATTTGTTAACCCTTCCCTTCTGTCCTAATAAGACAAGGGCAAGCCTAGGCAAACAGGGCTAAGTGACCTGCCTGGGATCATGCAGCTAGGAAGTATCTGAAGCCACACTTGAACCCAGGACCTCCCAAATGCAGGCCTGGCTCTCTATCTGCTGCGCCAGCTCGCTGCCCCGAAATGGTCTTTTAAGCCCTCATCAGAAGCGGCGCAGACCAGATGCCTGGGCCTGTGTGCCCACCTTCTCCCCTCGCCCTCCCTTCCGCTTCACCTGGGAGAGGACAGAAAGCTGCCCTCCCAGAGCTCTCACTCGATTTAGGACCCCGACACTCGCTGTGTGTGAGACCCTGGCTCGGTCACGTGCCCTCTGAACTTGTGAAATGCAGGGAACCAGTCCCAGGTTCCCCCCTTCCCCCCGGGCTATGTTTGCGGCCCAGCTCTGGCTAAAGCTCATCACAGAAGATCTCACTACTCGTAGCCACATAGAAGCCCTCTTGTGTCTGAGCACTGGCCACACGGAGCGTCCGTGAAACACGGCTCATGTTCCCTGGCCGTCACTCGGACAGGCTTGCCCCAACCTCGCCTCCGCCCCAGGAGGCAGCTGGTGGCCTGTGCAACAGCGCGGGGCCTGGAAACAGGAAGACCCAAGTTCAAATCCTGCCTCAGACTCTTGTGTGACGCTGGGGCACGTCTCGGTCCTCAATTATAAAGTGCGGATAATAAGAGTATCTCCTGGGAGGGCTATTCATAAAAAGTGCTCGCACAGGGCCTGACTGTGGTGGTAACGCAATGCTTATTTCCCTTCCTCACGCCATCTCTCTGGTCCAGAGAATCATTGTCGGTCCGCTCCCCCAAGGGACAGCCTGCACTCTCCCCAGGAAAACGAGGCAATGGCTCATCGCTGCCTCCACCAGGGCTTCGAGCCCCCCCAGCCCCGAGGGCCGCGGCCACCTCTTGTATCTCCCACAATGCCCAGTCCCGTGTCTGTCCTGCTCGGAGCAGGAAGAGCAGCGGTTTGAAGTCCAAAGCCCCGGGCCTGGGGCTCTGTTCCACACTCCCGAGTGGCCTCGGGCAAGTCTCTTAACCAACCAAGGCATTGGTTTCATCAGATCTGCCAAATGAGGAGCTTAGACTGCGTTCTCTACAGCCCCTTCCAGACCCCAAAGCTGCGACACGGGTTCCTTTTCTCAAACCCTCGCCTTGGGCCTCAGCATCCATTCTAAGACAGAAAAGGGGCAAGGGCCAGGCCACAGAATGAAGGGCCCTGCCTGGGATCCACTCGAGCCCAGGTCTCCCCACTCCGGGCCGGGTGCTCGAGCTGGAGCGCTACTTAGTAGACCCCGTAATGCTTTTTCAGTAAATGAACTGATCCAAATATGCTCAAGTCACAACTGCTCTGTCTGGGCTCCTTCTTCTGCCTGCGGAAGATTCCTGGGAAAGCCGGTCTTATTTTCAGAAGCTGACAAAGCGGAGATGGGACAACGTACAGACGCACGTGCCAGGGCGGAAATGGGCCCGGTTCCCAAGCCAGGAGGGGAGAGCCCAAGCAGAGAGGGCAGCAACCCAAGGACTCCCGGGGAGTTGGCAGGAGAGGGAAGAGGGGAAAGGGCTGGGCCCAGGGACACCTGTCAGGTACGTTATGGGAGATTTCTCCTGCATGTGGACTGGATGAGGGAGTCACTGAGGTCCCTTTCCAGCTCTGACTCCCTGATCTTAAACAGAAACGACACGGCACAGGTTCGTGGGAAGGCAGGAGATAAGGGGGGTGAACCGAAGGACCCCTCCCCTGCTTCTGTCCCCCCCATCAACCCCCCTGGCCTTACCTCTGTAAAGACGAAATGTTCCCTTTCTGGAATCGAAGGGCTCCTCCTAGGGAGGCAAACAAGCAATCAGGCACAGAGCGATGGGTACGACGTGCTCTAGATCTCAGGAGGCAAGTTTAATTTGGGGCCAGGGCCGTGGGGATGGGATCTTCTCTGATAAAGGAAGGGGCCAGGCAAAGAAAGCTGGCTTGTCTCCATCTGGGCTCCAGAACAGTCCAGAGCCAGGCCAAGAGTGAGCCGGAGGGAGTCGCAGAGGCAACTTCCATCCACGGGGCTGGCTGAGAACTCGCAAGTTCTCCTTCTCACACTGGGCCTAGCAGCGTCCGATTTGTTCCAAACAAAACCCCAGGCTCTCGGCTGCCACCGCCTCTCAGGTACAATATCCCAGTACTCCAAGGACCTGCTGCTTGGCCGGCGTGGCTGCTCTCTCCCTGACACACATCCCTGTCTCTGTAAACAGAGCAGCCGGAGCCAAGACTGTCGTCAGTCCAGAGCCAATGGGGAAACGTCTTTGCATTTAGCCGGTCTGGTCCCCAGACTACAAATCGTCCCTTGGGCCATGCTCAAAGTCCTTCCACACTGGAAGGACGTGACAGGACTGGCCTGTGGAAACTCATTGCTACTTCCTCTTCAATTAAAACATCAGAGGAGGGTCTTACTTAGGGCAACTAGGTGACTCAGTGTTTTGAGAGTCAGGTCTAAGGACAGAAGTCCTGGGTGCAAATGTGGCCCCAGACGCTTCCCAGCTGTGTGACCTTGAGAAAGTCACTTAACCCCCCCATGGCCCAGCCCTTATCACTCTTCTGCCTTGGAACCGACACACAGTATTGAGTCTAAGATGGAAGGGAAGGGAAATGTTGATGGGGGAGGGGGTAACAGCAAGACAAACTTACACATGCTATAAGCAGGTCTTTCTGCAAACTCTGGTGCCACCGACTCCCTTCCCACCTCACCTCTCACCAACGAGCACTAACCCTGAATGCCTTTCCCAAGGACAGTTGCTCACAAGAGGCACATTGGAGATCTCCCCCCAAAGCAGCGAGATTTCACTGTATCTTGTTCCGAACAATCTAAATACCTGAAATCGGACGCCATGGTGAGGAGGAAGAAAAAGTAACCTACCCCAAGTACTGACGGAGTTATCCACACCAGAAGGGTTCCCATGAATGACTTTCTCTCCCAGAAACGCCCATCTGTTGATCAAATTCAGTTCATCCTCATTCCACCTGGTGAAATTAGAAAAAAACCTGTCAGCCCACTGTCTGCAACTGACTCAGCCCAGGAAGCGAGAGGGGTGTGAACGGTCCTCATTTCCTCCAAGCTTATAAGACTGGGACAACTAGGCAGTTGGTGGATCAGAGAAGGGGAAGACGGTTTGGATTTGGCCATAAGACAGACCTCAGAGAAGAGTCATTAAGGGGCCTACTTGGAAGGAAGTGTCCAGAACATTGTAACAAGGGAATCACTTTAAAAGACTGATATATATTAATTTAAGGTCGCCAAGGAATCAGCTATGTAATTCCTAAATGAAAAACTCAAGTCAGCCGTCAGCCTTTTTTTGGAGTTTAATTACAATAGGAGCAAGAAAGGAATTAGAGATATATATATAGAGAGAGAAAGGGGAGAGAAGGGAATAGGGCTTAAATACCCCTTCTGTTTAGGCTGGGCCAAAAGGCCCAAGCCCTTAGATAGCTGAGGCAAAGAAAAGAGATCAGTCCCTATTACTCACGTGTCCAAAATGGAGAAACAGTCTCAGAGGCCCCCACCTTCAGCTTCCTTCAGAGCAAGCCTTCTCAGAGCCCAGGAACCACACCGACCAAAACCTCAACCACCTCCCCTGAGTCTTCAGACCCCCTATCTTTAAGGAAACCCTCCAAGTTGCCTCCCCTCAGTCCTCACATCTACCAATCCCTGTTCATCAATTTCCCTGTCAATGGAGGCTCTCGCTTAACCCAGGACCGCCCAGAGGTTTCTGGCTTTTGCACATGTCTGTTGAAGGTCATATTTTCAAATGATTAAATCTTTGCTCCTTTGCTACAGCCCTTTCTAAATCCTGTTAACCTGAGTAGGGTAGATATTGGAATAATTAAATTTTGATCTAGGCTGCAGCCCTTACTCAATCCTGTTAGGACTGAATAGGGTGGAGATTGATTCCAAGTATCTCCATTGTATCAATTCTAAAATCAATCATGACTCAAAGAAATTCCTGTTCTATGCTTAAGCATAGGTCAAAGTCCTTTCCATTGTTCAGCAAAGGGTTTCTGTCCTAAAGTAATCTTAAGAAGGGAAGAGAAAGAACCTCCCATGCCAATGGGGTTCCCATTCCAATAGACTATCAGTAAGAAATTTTCCAAGTATGAAATATCCCAATGGTGAAATTTCCAACATTTATAAGTCTAAGGAAATTTTGAGGTTTACAACATCAATAACAAGGATGAAGACATTGAAACTGAGACTGTTAGATCTACAGATGACAGGAAAAGAGGCTAGGAGGCATAGCAGATAGAGTGCCAGGCCCAAGACAGGAAGACTTGTTTACCTGAGTTCAAATCTGATTTTAGACACTTACTAGCTGTATGATCCTAGACAAGTCACTGCCCTAAATCTCCATGCCTCAGTTTCCTCACCTGTAAAATGAGCCTGAGAAGTGTTAGATTTAAAATGGTTGAAGGCCTTAAACTGTAACAGTTAAAAGAGTGTTGTTGTAAACTGTAGTGAGTTAAAATGGTGGAAGATATAAATTGTGATAGATATAAGAGAGGGTGAGTAAATTTGACTGCAGAAAATATGTTTCACTACAGTGTCTTGGTTTTTAAATCAAATATAAGGTGGTCACCAGGGAAATATTCCCAATTATTCAAATACCCAAGTCAACTGGGTTTATAGAGATTTTAATTAATACAAATGTAGAATTAAAGAAAAGAGAGAAAGAGAGAAAAAGGAAATAAGTATGAAGGGCCTTAAGCCAACATGGCCTAGACCTGAGTCTTAAGAGAGAGAGATCAGTCAGTCAGTCTTTTAACACTCACCACAAGGTCTGTCTAAGCAAGGATTCTAGTGACACCAGGCCAGCTCCATCTCAGCTGACTTCACCAGAGAGAGTTCCAGCCAGAGTCCTCCTTAAAGAGCTTTCCAGCCAGAGACTGTTCCAAAGGGCCTCTCTCCAGAGCCTCCAGAGGGACAGAGTCCCCTCAGAGGAGCTCCAGCGAGACCTCCTTAGAGATTGTCCTCCAAGAGCTTCCCTTCTCCAGAGCCTCTCTCAAGAGATTCTTCCCAAGCGATCCTCATCAGAGATCCTCCACAAGGATTCTTTCCTCAAGAGATTCTGCTTCTTATATAGGAGGTTTTTCTCCTATGTCACCTCCCCTAAGTCCTTTCATCTACCAATCACTGTACACGTTTTTCAAAGGACTGCCCATCTGAATTCTTGCTAAGTCAACAAATCTCCTCATTAAGTCTGAACCAGTGAAAACACAGCTGAGTCAACTAATCTCATTAAGAGAAAACTTGCCCAACCCTTTTAGGTACCTAGCATCTCATTGTATCAATTCTAAAAAACAGGCATGGCTCAAAGAATTCCTTGCCTTATTATAAGCATGGGTCCAAGTACTTTCTTTGTTTAGCAAGGAGTTTTCTCCCCTAAAGCAGTCTTAAGTACGGGTGGAGTAGAGGTCCTCCCATAGCAAGGAGTTTTCTCATCAAAATGGGGAATGTTCCCAGTCCAATAGGGAAATTTTTAACATTCACAAGTCTGAGAAATTTCAAGGTTTACAGAAGAAAAAGGCCGAGCACTCCAGTATCTCTGCCAAGAACACTCCAAATGGGCTCATGAAAACTCAGACACAACTGAACAACCACGACAACAAAGGAGCCAAAGAGATCTTGATGGGTTAGAACAATGGGCTACATCTAACAAGATGAAATGGAGCAAGGATAAATGTCAAGTTCTGCAACTGAGGTTCAAAAAGTCAACTTCATAAATACAAAATGGGGGTGGGAGAGTTATGTAACTCAAGGATCTCAGGAGTTAGAAGTTACCTCAGAGGCCACTCAGTCTAACCCATACACACCAAGAATCCTTTCCATAGTTCCCCAAGTACCAGGCAGCCTTCCCCAGAAGATCTCCAGAGAAGGAGAACCAAGAAGGCAGAGTAGTGCAGTAGTGAGAGTCACCGAAACTGAGCTCAAATTCTGTGTCTACCATTTATTTACTCCTTGTATTACTTTGGGCAAGTTCTTTAATTTGTATGTAGCCTAAGTTTCCTCATTTGTGACAAAGATTTCTCTTCTGGATCTAGAACAACCACTCTACCTACCAATAGAATCCACTCTTCCTCTGGACCACACAAATTATGCCAAGTCCTCTCTTACAATGAGCCTCAATCTGCTTCTCAGCAACTCCCACTCACATTGCCCCTAGGTCTGCCCTCTTGGTCCAAGGCTACCAAGTTAAAGCTAACCCCCCTTTTCCCTATGCGAGATCTTCATATACCCAAAGACTAAAGCTACCAGTGGGTTAATCAAGTGTGTGACAATAAAATGGGGAAATTGGTCTTGAGGGCTAGAAACCACCTCTCATGGCCTCTTAACCTTTTTATACATCACAGAGCGCTTCGGTATTGGCCATTCTCAGAATCAGAAAGCCTTAAACAATTGAGAGAAATGCTCAATTTCAGTTAGAAGTTAGTGAAAACAAAAATAGAATTCTCTTTTCCCATCCAAGTTCACAGATTAAAACCCCCTGATCCAGACAAACCTTCCCACTTTAGAAATGAGGCCCAGCGAGGTTAAAGTGAATTGACCATCACATACTGAGGCCCTTTGACTCCAAATCTCATTCTCTTCCTAGAATGCCATGCTGCCTGATTGCAGACAATATGGTATAGGAGAAGGACCAGTGGTTGAAGGGTCTCAAGACCTGAGTCTAGCACGAATTCACCATGGAATCTTAGGTAAATCACTTCCCACCTTTGTCTTCTACCAAAGAGTGGGTTGGCCCAAGTCATCCATGAGTACCCTCCATCTCTGATGCTCTATAATCTTCAGGAAAGGAAGAGAGAATTGTTAAAGCAGGGAGAATCAGGGACTACTGCAGGGGAGTTACAACCAGGAGGCAGATGGATTTTCCTGATGAACTCAGAGTCCCAAATCCTGAGAGGCAGGAAATCCTAATACCACAATACTCTTCAGTTAAATAGAGGATCCTGAGGGCTGTGTATTCTTACTGCCCTTATGAAGCCATCTTTCAAGAGTACTTCAAAGCTTCAGGGGCTTCCAAGCTGGAAAGGATCTTAGAGATCAATAAGTTCAAGCTCTCATTTAGGAGATGAGGAGAAAGTCTTGGGAAGGCTGAGTAGTGCCCACCACTAACAAGAATTAAGGGCAACACTGCGGCCCAGGTCCTGACTTCAAGTCTAATGCTCCTTTGCTGACATCAGCTGGAAGGCCTTTCCCAAAGGCCCCACAGTGCATCAAAGACAGAATCTTTCTTACTTTCAAGTAGCCAAAGTTTGAGTGCTTGTTCTGATCCCAAGGACCCATAAATGTATGGCATTTGTAGATTAATGCATTCCTTTGCCTATTTTTTCTTTTATTTTAGCTGGTCCCCTATCCAGAAGGCAGTGGAACCTGGCTGAAGGGTCAGGACTGTAAGGATAATTTTAGGATTGTGACCTAAACTAAATTAATTTTGATTGCCAGGGGATATCCCAAATAAAATACCCAAGTCAGCTGGAAATGTATGGTGATTTTAATTAATATAGAGGAAAGAAATTAAGGAGAAGGGAGAGGAAAAGGTGTAGGATTTTTTCCACCTGGCCTGTGCCAGGGGGAGTTCAAATTAGTGGCTTTTAAAAGGATAGTGTTGGAAGGTAAAGGAGAAAGGAATCAGCCTAAACTCCAAGAAGGCTCAGCTAAGATGCCTGAACCTGAACTAGCTACTCAGCTTCTCCCAGTATAGTATCAAGGGAAAACTCACCACTAAACTGGACAATAGCTGCCACCACACCAAGATGTCGGAACGCTTAGCACACTGCCAGCCAGTGCCACCTCTCAGGGGAAAGAGCCCCGAGAGAGGAAGTGGTGCCAAATATATAGACGGTTTTACATCACTTTCCTGCGTCTCGTCTATACCAAAGGTAGCTTAAGCTTGACTTAGGACAGCCCAGGGGTCTGCCAGCTGTTTCTGATTTGTCATTTGCTAGCACATGTCTATCATAGGCCATCCTCCTAAATACTTAATCCTTAAGTATGGATGCAGACATTCCTGATTTTGTTAGACTAAGTAGGGTGGAGTAATTTAAAGTTCACAGGACCCTCCTAGATAATCTCCTAAGGCTACACATAGACATGCTACCTTACATTCCATAGAAGACATCATTCTCAGCCCCCACTATTTGGGGGGCCTCTGATGGAATGGATAGTCCTTAAAGGAGCACTGGGTTCTGAATAGGGAGAGGCAAAGTCTACAACCACTCATGTATGTGGAATGGACAAGCAGTCACAGCAGCGTACCTCCATGGAACCATCTATTCCAGTGGGAAGGGGCCATATGATCACAAAACAAAGAATGTGACAACCAATGGGGCCGTAACACTTAAAGCTAGGGCTCAAAGATACACGACCAGAAAGACTATTAGAGGGCAGGACAGTAGAGCTGGAAGGAGATGTTGGAGTTATCTAATCCCGTGCCATCATTTTAAGGAGGAAAAAACAAAGAGTCAGAGGTTGAGTAACTCATCCAGGATCATGGAGCTCATTAACACCATAGAAAATTCTAGGAAGAGTCTAAAAAACTGGCTCATTCCCCCACAGGTGCAGCCCTTCACCATCTGCTGCCTCCCCTCACATTCCTCTCTTGCACACACGAACTCACACAAAAGATCCATTCAAGGCAATTCTGGGGAATGTCGACAGAAATATTAATATCGGCAGCCTTGGCATCAATGGCAGTCTCCATAGATCAAAGCTCCCTTTGGCAAAGGGAGTCGGGCTTTGATGGCATTTTCATCTCAGAATAGGAATTCTAGGATACCACAAACACTAAATAGCCCATTTTTATAGGTGCTGCACCATCGAGCACAAAAGGAAGCAGGAAACAGAAGACTCTAAGATTCCAAAAATAAGAGGAATCTGAACAGATTTAAAATAAAAACAGGAAAGAAAATAAGTCCCTTTGAATACAACTGCTTGCATTCTGGGTGCCTGGCAGAAGGGTGTTCTGAATCTCCAGGGTGTTATTAATGCCGCAATATTCTTGGCAGAGGGGGTAACAAGTACCTTTTTTTCTGTCCTATAAAGTAATCTGATTGGAGAAGAACTCCCAACAGATGGTGAGGTCTCCAGATTACCTTCTTTGACACTGTATTAAATTGCAGCAGGTCCAGAAACTCTTCAATGAGAGTTATGATCTCTTTGGCCTGACCACTCACATAAGGCAAGCCAAGTGAATGAAGAATGCTTCGTGTTCATACCAGGACACGCAGATGAAGGGACAACCTCTTGGACAGGCATGCAGAGACAAGGAGCAGGGCCCAAAGATGAACAAGACAAGAGCCGTCTGGCTTGCCTTTGAAAACTGTGTGGTGCTTTGCTTCTCCCTTCTGAAACAAAGGTCCATTTCTTCTTTAATACCATGATTCTTCACATGATGCCACCTGGCACCTGGGCGCCACCGAATACCAAAGAATGAAAGGCGAAAGGCCCCTGGAGGGCAATGAAGATGCACTCAGTGGGTGTAAGCAGAATTATGGAGAGCAGCCTGAAAGCCATCACCTGTGTGACGTGAGAGTGGAGAGGTCAAGGGCCAACTGGCCTAAAGCCTGCCTGGGCACTCCCCTGGTATCTTCATGGCACTTGGCAACATGGGAGGCCTCTTGCACAAGTCAGGCTTTGTGGCAGGGCTGTAAGAGACATGGATGTGGAGGCATAAATGGACTGTGGGTAAGTGGCACCATGGAGGGAGGATCCACTCTGGTGATGGCCCAGACCCAACCAAAGTCACCTAAGACAGAACTGTGAGGCCTGGCAAGCTAACCTTCCACTCTACCCAGGGGCACACAGCACCACGGCTGATACTGAGCATTCACAGCCCTTGAGGCCCTCAGCTCAGACCTTGGATGAGACTGAAAGTGGGCAGAACTGAAAGAATCCTCCAAGGGAGGTGGTCGGTGTCAATTATTTATCCCCCTCTCTCACTAGGAGGGCCTGGGTTCAAATTTGATCTCAGATACTTCCTCGCTGTGTGACTCTGGGCAAGTCACTTAAGCCCCATGGCCTAGCCCTTGCCTCTTTTCTGTGTCAGAACAGATACTGAGACAGAAGGCACGAATTTTTTAAGAAGAAAAGCATCGGATCAGGTTTTCTCCTGGGAGCCTCACAACCCAAGGAATGTGTAAGGAGGGACCTGAACCCAGCAGAAGCCTGCTATGCCAGGCTCCCTCCAAAGGCCCTAGCCTAGAGGCACAGAGGGTGACTGGAGAAAAGAGGAGGGAGTGGGACCATGGCACATCCAACTTTAATCCCTTGTAGTACATACTACTCTCTATGTGGTGGACGGCCATTTACCCAAGTTCATTTCAGCTCCGTGATAATCCTGGCGGGCAGTGCCGCAGCTCATGTATTTAGGATGCCCATTTGACAGAAAGGAGGTTACTGCCATGTGATAAAGGGCTTTAAACATTACACAGAAAAGCTTGTCTGTGATCCCAGGGGTGGTGGGGAGCCACTGAGGTTTATTGAGCAGCGGAGTGACACGCTTAGACCTGTGTTTTAGGAATATCCCTGGCAGCTGAGCAGAAGGTGGCCTGAAGAGAGACTGAACTGAGGCAAGAGTCACATGCATGGAAAAAGGAAGAAGGAAGCAGAATAGGCAAGACTGGAGGTGCAAGGAGAGGAGGATGAGCCCAGGGCTGCAGCTCTGCAGAATGGGGAGAACGACAGTGCCCTGGGCAGAAAGGTGAAGTTCAGAGGAGGGATGCCCAGCTCCACTTTGAGCCCTGTGGAGCCTCAGGTGCCAGCCGAGGGCATGTGGGAGCCCAGAAGAGTCAAGAGGTTTTTTGTTTGTTTGTTTTTTCCAGAGGCTGCCTTTCTCCCTGACTTACCGGGCACTGGTGGCACCTTCCTTAAGGCGATTCATGATCTCCTCACAGGAAGCCAGCAGAGCAGCTGCCAGGCAGACTGAGTAAGCGGCACTGGAGCCTAGCCCTGCCCCAGTGGGCAGCTCGGACCACACCACAATGTCCATGCTGGGTAAGGGCCTGGAACACAAAGGTCAAAGGCATGAACACCTCCCTCCCAATAGCCAAGGCCTGGCCATGGAACCACCAGTTCTAAAAACTAGATTAACCGGAATGCCACTGCCCTTCCCTGGCATCCCCACCGGCAAACAAGGGCCAAATAACTTTAGAGCTGGAAGACATGCCAAGGCCTTCACTTTTCTTTTTTAACTCTTACTTTCCGTTTGAGTAACAATTCTAAGACAGAGGGGCAAGGGCTGGACAGACAAGGTTAACTGACTTGCCCAGGGACACACACTAAGAAGTATCTGAGGCCAAATTTGAACCCAGGTCCTCCCAACTCCAGACCTGGCTCTACCCACTTAGGGCACCTTGCAGCCCTAAGACCTTCACTTAAAAAAAGAAGATGGAGAAATTAAAATCCTCTCCCAGTGCCTCATCATGGCAAAGAGGGGACCCAAGGGCTCTGCCAATAGTCTGAGCTTCAATCAGTGAGTCAGTCAACAAGCATTCCTATGCCAGTTACTGTGCTAAGCTCTGGGGGGGAAAGCAAAGCAAAAGACTACAGACAGTCCCTGCTCTCAAGAAGCCTGCAGTCCTCTACGAGGGAAGGCAATGTGCTCCTCCTCCACACGTCCAGGACACAGAGGGAAGGGGGAAAGCCCCGGGGAGCAGGGGAGAAGGCTTCCCACAGAAGGGAGGCCGGGAGGCTAAGAGGCAGGGACGGCATAAAGGGTGGGCAGCACAAGGCAAACCTACCTGTGTTTCCTGCAAATAAATAAATATAAATAAAGGAACGCCAACACGGCCAGGCACTCCCGCTCGGAGGAGCCCGTCATGAAGCCTGCAAACGCCTTGAGCTTCTCCACCTGCTCTGTGGTCGGAGCTGTCGGCTCCCCCGAGTCTGTCAACACAGCAAAACAGCAAAGCGGAATCAGAGGACCTCGAGAGCCGGAAGGCGGGCGACGCGGGGCAGAGCCCTGGGCCGGACGTGCTGGCTGCGTGAGCCTGACAAGTCACTGCCCCGCCTAGATCTGGAGAAAAGATCCAGAGGAGGAGACGGCCGAGCACTCCGGACGTGGCTCAAGAAGACTCAGACACAACGGAACAACGACTGCCCGGCCCTCGGCCTCCTGCCCAATCCAGGGCTCTAGAACAGGGGGCGGCAAACTGGCCTGCAGGCCAAGCCCGGCCACTGCCGGTGTCCGGCTGGCCTCCACAAGGACTCCCAGACCCCGCTCTAGAATGCTGACGGTGTGGCCCCAAGCGAACCCCGAGGGCTCTAGGCTCCCACACCAGGCTCTTGAGAGCCTGAGCTGCAGAATGGAGGCTGGCCTGCACCGGCAGTTTTCTCTCTGGGAGCTCAGTAAGCCAATGACATCTCAGGTTAGGTTTAAAAAAAAAGAAAGAGGCCCCCCACGAGTGTAATCACCACTCAGGAAACATTTCTCGTGCAACATACAGGAGTGCTGCCAAGGGGCAGCCGGGTGGCTTAGTGGATAGAGCATCAGGCTTGGCGATCACAGGTCCTGGGTTCAAATCTGGCCTCAGACACTTCCTAGCATGTGACCCTGGGCAAGAGACAGCCCCAACGGCCTAAGCCCTTACCACAATTCTGTCTTAGAACTAATACTAAGACAGAGGAGGGTTTAAAAAATAGATACATACACACACTCTGCAGAAATAGAAAGCGAATCAATCCACACATATACTTTTCTTCTCACGTAGTAGGTACTTTAAAAATGTTTCTTGAAATTCAACGTCTATGAAGTGCCTAATGTGCTGGTGCTAGAGGAAAACGGAGCCCTTTTCTCCAGGCGGTTCTCAGCTAAATAAAGGAAACAAGCTAGACCACAAATAACAACAATCCACATTGATATGTAAAGGAGTTACATTCATGCAATAGTCAGACCCAAAGGAGAAAAAAAGCTGACCTGGATACCAGAAAGTCTTGGGTTCAAATCCCACCTCTGATATATCAATAGTCAGTCAATCGCTAAACATCTATTAAGCACCTACAGGGTGCCAAGCATTGTAATTCTCAACAGTAGGGAGGAACTGGGTGCTGAGGTAGAGATAATGGGAACTTTGTGGGGAAATGGCCCTTCCACCACAGAATTTATGACAGAGAAGAAAGCCAGGCAGCGCACAGCCCCCCTAGATTTGGGGGGAGAGCAGATGTCAAAAGATCCAGAGAAAGGATAGGTAGGATACCATAAAGTAGAGAAATTCAGCTCAAGAGAAATGGGAAGCTTTTTTTTCAACCCTCATTTTCTGTCTTAATTTTAAGACAGAAGGACGAGGAGTAGGCAAATGGGGGTTAAGTGATTTGCCCAGGTTTATATGTATCTGAGGCCAAATTTAAATCCAAGTCCTCCCAGCTCCTTTAAGAGTGAAATTCTGAAGAATGATTCCAATGAGGAAAAGGAGATTTGCTTCAAGAATCTGATATGTATGCACAGGAAACTCCCCAAGCAGCTCAGATTTTTTTTTTTTCCTAAACCCTTACATACACAGTATTGATTCCAAGGCAGAAGAGTGGTAAGGGCTAAGCAATGGGGGTTAAGTGACTTGCCCAGGGTCACACAGCTGGGAAGTATCTGAGGCCAGATTTGAATTTAGGACCTCTCGCCTCTAAGCCTGGCTCTCAATCCACTGAGCTACCCAGGTGCCTCCTCCAACTCAGATTTTTAAAAGACTGGGAGAAAAAAGGCAAGGCAGGTGAACACCAAGTGTGGCAAGGTTCCATAAAAATAGAATCACAAGTGTTAAAAGGTCAGTATTAGCTGAGCTTATTACGACACCGAAGGCAACAGAAAAGGGTGTTTTCAGGCAAACAGGGAGAAGGTTGAGGACTCAAGGAGGGATAGGAAAGCTGCTCCAGTGGATGGGCCAAAGATATAAATATATATCATATATGGCAAATGATATACATGACAAGTATCAGAATCTTTCAGTTCTTTTTTCTTCTCTGCCAATAAAAAGATTCAGCGGACTGGAAAGAGCAAAACTAGCTAATAGGGTGTTGGCGTCAAAGACCAATTAAGTAAGGAGACAGTAAAAGAGCACCTGATGCTTGCTAATCAAAAACCTACAGGACAGGCTTTGCTGCTTCTGCTTTAGCTCGCTGATGTAACAAGGCCCACACCAAGAGTCCCACAAAGCACATGCCCATTTTCTATCTTATTAAGACAATGCGCCCCATGGGAGTCCAACTGGAGTGCTGCTTACCCCCCTCAGTGTTCTAAAGGCCATCCTCCAAAGAAGAAAAACAGAGAACAGAAATAACTACTTCAGGCTAATAGTACTACTACAAATTCCGAGCTGCACAGGACCTCCAGAGTTATCTGATCGAACCCCTAGGAAGTGGTCAATTGGACTTTGCTCAAAGAATTTTAGCGAGGAAAAATCATTATCCTCCTCCCAAAGCAACCCTATGTCTAACCTCCCTCCCTTCCTCCTTCTGTCTTAGAATCAATACTGTGTACTGGTTCCAGTGCAGAAGAGTGGTAAAGGCTAGGCAATGGAGGTAAGAGACTTGCCTAGGGTCACACAGTTAGGAAGCACTTGAGGCAAGATTGGAATCCAAGCCCTTCTAACTCCATGCCTGGCTCTCAATTCACTGAGCCACTTAGCTGTCCCCTCCATGTGCTTTCAGTGTCTGCAATTCCACCCTCCCACCTCCAAGTCAGTTAAACAGCCCAGGGAAGTGGTTTTTTTTTTCCCCACTGCTTTCCAAAAGAAGCAGGCCAGGAGGTCAAGAAGCCCCTGTTTTCCTTTGGTCAATCACCTGAGCTCTAAGCCATTTTCATTCTCCTGAGAGCACAGGCCAAGAGTTATGCTGATATCTACCCAAATATTAAAGACCCAGAAGGCCCCTCCACAGGATTTATGGAAGGACATAAATGGGGAGACAAGGATGGATGGACAAATGAGTGGGTTGGAAGCCACATTCATACTGGTAGATTGATGGATCAATGAGCTTGGAGACCCCACTGGAAGTAAGAAAAGTGCAGTGCTTACCTAGGAAGGATGCATGCAGCAGCTGGAGCTTGGAAACATCCCATTCCCTACTGGTCTCCAAGTTTGGCAAGACGAGTCGCACCTTCCCATCTTTGTGAGGCCTCATCCGTAGGAATGTTCTCAAGTTCAAGGCTTCAGCCAATGCTACCTGTAATAACCATAGACAAAAGCAACTAAAGTCAAAGTCAACATTGATCTAGATGGGTAGCTCAGGCCAAACACCTCAGGGCATTCTCCATCTTTGTACCAAGAAACTCTCTCTCTGGGATTGTCTTTTCCAGAGATGGATACCCTGTTCCCTTCTTTAGATTCTTCATCCCCAAGACTCACTTCAATTCTCAACAGAAATCATTACTGTTTGTCTTTTTGCCTGACTGGTTCAAGACAAGCTTCCAGGACAGAATCAGTTTCCTCTACCACCAAATGCCATGTTCCAATCCCTGGTTCAGAGATGGAAGGGACCTTAAAAGTGATCTAGTCCCCTTGTTTGATTACTGAGAAATTAGGGAACACAGAGTATGAATTTAATATAAATTGTACTCCTGCTTTCCTTATAAAAAGGAAAAATTTAAAAACCAATATAGGTCCCAAGTCTCAGTCCCACCCTTTGATTGGGTACACAAGTACTGTGACTGGCAGAGTTAGAATTCAACCCCCAAGATCCCAGAGGATCCAAATTCAGTCCTCTTTCCACCTTTTTACCTTACTACATAGTTTATGGCTTTGGGAAGACTAGACTAGATTTCAAGTTCCATTTCCCCATCTCGGCTTAGAAAATGTGTGATTCTAAGAGTTTTTAAGCTTCTTGGGGAAAAAAAAGATGCAGTGAAGAAGTAAGGCATAAGCATCCTGGGGGGGGGGGGGTCTATGAGTGGTTTACCTTGCCATGGACCACAGCATGCTCCCCATGAAGGATGACCTTTCCAGGTGCTGATACCAGCAAAGTTTCAGGCAGCATGTTGAGCTAGTCTCCTGAAAAGAAAAACAAGTTAGTGGTCATAAGAGGAGGGTGCCAGAATACTCTAGAACACTGGAGAATCATGACCTGATGACAGGGAGTCAGTCCATTCATAGGCTTTTAATACCCTTTTACTAAGTGCCAGGCAAAGTGCCATGTGCAAGGCACACAAAGAAAGGCAAATACAGTTCCTTCCCTCAAAGAACTCCCATTCTAATGGGGAGACAACATGAAATAATTATATTCAATTTATGTAATCTGAGTTTCACAGAAGGGGAAAAGACCAGAAGAAAACTCAGTATCTACAGAGAAAGAAAGGAAAAGTTAGGAGAGGAGACACAGGACAAGTGGGTACCTTAAGGGAGAAAGGACAGAACCCAGGGCCCTCTCAGGGTCCTTTGATCTGAGGTTCTACTCTGCTGACTGACCATTTCCTTGTGTGACCACTATCTCAGGAGGGGTCACAGCCCTCCACTTCATTCAGTTCCATCTCTCTGGATTTCTCAATAGCCCCTTTCTCTAGCTGCCCCGCTTTCTAATTCCCTCTACTAGTTGTTTCCCCTAATCCCCAGGATGTGAACTTCTGGAAAAGTTGGGGCTGTCTTGTTCACTTGCCTTCTGTGCACACTAACCATTTAATAAATAAATATCACTTTTGCCTTGGATCCGATAACAGCCAATTCTAAAATGGAATGTAAGGAAAGGAAGGAAGGGAGGAAGGAAGGAAGGAAGGAAGGGAGGAAGGGAGGAAGGAAGGAAGGAAGGAAGGAAGGAAGGAAGGAAGGAAGGAAGGAAGGAAGGAAGGAAGGAAGGAAGGAAGGAAGGAAGGAAGGAAGGAAGGAAGGAAGGAAGGAACTAAGTCTGCACGTTTTGGTGAGAAGCAGCCTTGATTTGGAAATGGGAGGCCATGCAATAGAATACTAGCTCTGCCCTCTTAATCTAGGTCATGCTGGGCAAGTCACCTAATCCGTTGGGGCCTCAGTCTGTCATCTGTCAAATGGGATCCCCATAATACCTACACGTAAGTGAAGCTTTGTAAATAGCAGCAAAGTGCTACTCGGGTGTCGGCAGCTGTTGGGATTGTTGTGGCTGCGGCTATAGCTGGTCACTTTCACCCAGGAGGCTAGAACAGGGTTCAAGGCTCAGGGGGTTCCTCGAGCTTCTCTCCAGACAAGGACGCTTCAGGACCTGCGTCTCCGACCTCTTGGCAAGGTGAGGTTGCTCACAGTCAGTGAGGTGGCAGGCCCAGGCTGTTCCCAGTCCTCGGACGCCTGTCTCAGCATCAGCCGCCACCACTGCTTGTAGGTGTCCGAGCTGGGACAGCTCCTACACCGCTCCATCCCAGACAGACACTAACCAGTGAGGCTCCGCCCCAAATCTCAGCCAATTGGCCCTTCAAGCCGGAGGGACCCTTTGTCGATTGGCTATCATTGAACCCAATAGAAGTGAGGATCGTATATCATGTGATCCGACCACCGCCCTTACTGGGCATCCAGAACCAATCGGAAATGCGTTTCAGGGACGGATCCGCCCTCGGCCGAGAGCCATTGGCCAATTGAATAGCGAGGACATGGGGTGGTGCGGGTGGTGGGGTGACCGCGGAGGGGTTGTACGGGATCCGGGCAGGGTCAAGCTCCGGGAACAACGCGATGGTTCTGTGGAGTAGGGTCAGCTGGATGGACCTGGGCCTAGGCCTTGGCCGCCTGGTTAGCGCTCGGGGGCTGCGGTGTTCCCGCCGGCAAAGCCGCGGATCCCAGCAAGGTGAAAGCGCTGAAAGGTGAGTGCTGGAGCCCAAATCTCAGGGAGCCCCTCACCCAGCCGACCCAGGCGTGACCAACCCTGCCTGGACATTATTTTGGTAACGCCGCCCCCTCTGACGTCAGCGCGGCGGCGACTTAATTTTGTTCAGCTGTGACCATGGCAACATCCAGCCGGCTTTCTTGCGCCATTTACGTCCTCTTTATTCGCCAAGTACCACTGTGGGACAGAGCCTGGGATGGGGCTTCCTGGGCCCCTGACGTCAGTCCTACTCCACCACCATTTAACTCTGCACCATGCGCTTGCTGCCCTCTTCTCCCTGAGCAAGCAGCCAGTAAGGCATTTATTAAGCACCAGTTACTGTGTACCAGCTGTTGGGACTTGCTCCCAGAAAAGGAAATTCCCTCCCCCAGCTTCAGGGTCTGCCCCCTCCGCAGTTTGTCGTCTAAGAGACCATTACTTAAGTGACTTGCGTTGTTTCACACACAGCCAACTGGTTTCCAAGGCGGGACTTGAACTCGGATCTTTTTAGCGGCCAATTCTTGTCAGTTCTGGCCACACTGGTGCTCCTTAGTACTGTTGGTATCAAGACAAAAAATGAACAGGTTCCTGCCCCAGGAAGCAGCTGGGTGGGTGGGTGGGAGGCGATAATAGTAGCTACAGGCGGGACCTGCCCAGACATTTACAGATTCTGTGACTCTGGGCAAATTGCTTAACCTTTGTATGCCTCAGTTTTCTCATCTGTAAAATGGGGGTAATAATAGCTCCTCTTACCTGAAATAATGTATCAGTCAAATATTAAACACCTGCTGGGTGCCATGCACTGTGCTAAGCACTGGGGATACAAAAAGAGTCAAAAGACAGTTACTTCCCTCAAAGAACTTACAATCCAATGGGGAAGACAACATGCAAAGCAAGGTAATATGTGCTGGATAAATAGGAAATAATTTTCAGAGGAAAGGCAGGCATTCAGTAAATATTAAATGCCTACTATGTGCCAGGCACTCAGCTAAGGGCTGAGGATACAAAAAGAGGCTAATGTGCTTAACCCTAACCTAGGGCAGCTGGGTGTCTCAGTGGATAGAGAACCAGACCTTCAGATGTGACCTCAAACACTTCCTAGCTGTGTGACCCTGGGCAAGTCACTTAACCCCCATTGCCTAGCACTTACTTAGCCCTTTTGCCTTGAAACCAAAACAGTATTCTGTCACAGAAATTCAGGGTTTACATTTGTTGTTGTTATTTAAAGATAGTCCCTGCCCTCAGGGAGCTTACAGTCTAATAGGAGACAACATGCTAATAGATAGAAACAAAGCAAGCTGTATACAGGATAAATAGGAAATAATAAAGGCACTGAAATTCACTGGGGTTAGGGAAGTGTTTCTATAGAACCTTTGGTGAGATTTTAGCCTGGACTTGAAGGAGACCAAGGAAGTCAGTAATATGAGGAAAGGAGGGAGAGCATTCCAGGCAATGGGACAATCAATGCCCAGAGCTAAGAGATGGAGGGTCTTGTTCATGGAACAGCCAGGAGGCAGGTGTCACTACCAAGAGTATGTTTCCAGGAGTAAGGAAGAGAAAGAAGGAACTGGGTGATGAGGGCTTTTGTGTTTGACCCTGAAAGTGACAAAAAGTTAACAGAATCAGGGTGCAATGGTCAGACTTTCACTTTGGGAGATAATTTCACACCAGAGTGGGAGGATGGACTGGAGTAGGGAGAAGACTTGAGGCTGGCATCTCCTCCAGCAGTTACTGCAATGGTCCAGGTGTGAGGGGATGAGGGCTACACCAGGGTGGGGGCAGTGTCAGAGGGGAGGAGGGAACAAATTCAAGATATGCTGCTGAGGTGACATCAGTAGTCTTGGATATGGGGAAAAAGAGACAGTGAGGAATCCAGGATGACTCCTAGGTTGGGAGCTTGAGAGACTTCGAGGATGATGGTGCCCTTGACAGTAGGAGGGAAGGTGGGAGGTGGTGGAGGAGGGTCTAGAGGGAATGACAGTGTTTTAGACATATCGCATTTATGTTTTAGACATATCGAGATGTCTTCTGGACATCTGGTCCAAAATGTCTGAAAGGCAAATGGAAATACAAGACTGGAGCTCAGCAGAGAGGCTGGGCTAGGAAAGGGAGGTATGAGAATCATGGGCATAGAAGATGCTAATTAAGTCCATGGGAGCTTCTAAGATCATTTATTGAAGTAGTATTGAAGGAAAAAAGAAGAGGGCATATGATATGTAGTCTTTCACAACCCTTCAAGTGCTATGTAAGTGTTAGTTATTATGGTCTTCTAGAGGATACAAAATGTGTATATATAAGCACATATGGGGTGTGTGTAAATATAAGGTATAGTGCATATATACAAGGTTTATTTAGTGTGGGTGGATAGGTGTAAATACAAGGTGTTTGGTGGGTCATTAGCAGCTGAGGGATCAGGAAAAGCTTCATGTAGAAGAGGAGCTAGAAAAATATGAGATACAGTTTGGACAAAGGCATGGAGGTAGGAAATGGAACACTGTTCATGATCAAGTTAGTCTAGTCTAACTGGAATAGGGAAGGGAAGGAAAGGGAGTATCCTATATCATAAGCATGGAAAGATAGTCTGGAGCCTGATTATGAAGGTCTTTCTTTAAATGCCAGAAGGGTTTGAGATTTATCCTAGAGATAATAGAATTTCTGGACCTTTCTTTGAGCAGAGTCTTTAAGAATGATTGATTCTGGGGCATCAAGGTGGCTCAGTAGATTGAGAATCAGGCCTGAAGATGGGTGATTTGGGGTTCAAATTTGGCCTGGGACACTTCCTAGCTGTGGGACCCTGGGCAAGTCACCCCCATTGCCTAGCCGTTGCCATTCTTCTGCCTTGGAAACAATACACAGTATTTCTAAGATGGAAAGTAAGAGTTAAAAAACAATTTTTCTTCTTAATGATTGATTCCAGGGTAGTTTGGCTCAGTGGATTTTGAGTCAGATCCAGAGACAGAAGATCCTGGGTTCAAATTTGACCTCAGATACTTCCTAGTTTTGTGATCCTGGGGGAGTCACAACCTTCATTGGCTGGCCTTTACCACTTGTCTGCCTTGGAACCAATACTTATTGATTCTAAGACAGAAGAGTAGATTGGAGAGGAGAGAAGTTTGGAGCAAGGGAACCAAACAGAAGGCTATTACAATAGTCCATGGAACCGTACCAACCTAGGAGAGCATGATGGATTTCTTCCATCCAGTCCAACTCCCTTGCATTTCAAAGGGGGGGGATGAAATCCCAGAGAATAAAGTAAGTGGTTTACCCTGAATCAGCCAGGGTAGTAGCAGAGCTGGATTTGAACCCTGGTTTTGGGTGCTTTGACCACACCTGTCTGAGCTAGAGACCTTCTGGTCCCATTCATGACTTGGTGACAGCAGCCTCCAGGACCTCCTAGACAAATCCAGCCTTTGTTTGCAG
This sequence comes from Monodelphis domestica, assembly GCF_027887165.1. Classification (NCBI taxonomy): domain Eukaryota; kingdom Metazoa; phylum Chordata; class Mammalia; order Didelphimorphia; family Didelphidae; genus Monodelphis; species Monodelphis domestica. The sequence continues at coordinate 28,160,204 of NC_077229.1, forward strand.
AGCTTCAGAATTGGAGACCGAGCACCTTCTGAGGCCTCTGGCTTCTCTTCTTAGCAGTCAGGTTCTGCCTCTGGTTCTCTCTCCTGAGCTAATCCTCAGAGCTGCCCTTTGAGCCCTTCACTTCCTACCTAAGCCTTGTCTTCTCCAGACTAACCCTGCCTCTTCAGAGGCTGGATTTAGGGGGAAACCTGCCTCTGCCACTTCTTACCCATATGACTTCCCCCACCCCACCCCCAGGCCTCAGTTTTTTCATCTGTAAAAGGAGGGGATTGGACAAAATGGCCTTTCAGGGCCCTCCCACCCTAAATCACTGATCACCTGAATCCACTCCGGGGGCAGGTGGGTCCCTTGCTTAATAGGATACCATCTAGGCCAACCTTAGAACAACCAGTATATGGTGTTGCGAGACCAGATAGACTAAGGTGACTCCACCCAGACTTGCAGTGCTAAGCCCAGGGCTGTTCTAGCTGTGTAATTCTGAATTCAGAGTCATATTCCTGGGCCACAGTTTCCCTGGCTGTAAAATAAGAGAATCAGATAAGATCTCAGGTCCTGTCCAGCTTTATATCCATGATCCTTTGGTGTGACCTAGTTAGTATCTGGCATAACCACCAAGAGCAGGCTACCTCTGCCTCCATCAGCTCAGGACTCCTGCCATCCCGCTTTGCTGTAATCCTACCTCAATTGGCCAACCTCCTTGCATCCCGACCTGGAATTCATCTTCCGCCCTCATATTTTCATGATCAGTATATGAGGATCACAGACTGAAGGCTGAGCAGCCCTCCAAGGCCCCAACCCCTTCATTTAACTGTGAGGGAAATGAGTCCCAGACAGGGAAAGAGACTTGCCCAGGATCACACAAGCTGGCAAGTGTCTGAGACAGAATTTGAACCTAAGGCTCTTTGCCAAGGACTTTGCTCACTATTCCATGCTGCCTCTGTTTCCTCATCCCTCACATGCATCTCTTCCTCTCCTCCCTAATTCAGATTCTCATCCCTTTTCCCTCTGGACTATTTCCATAGCCTCCTCCTTGACCTTCCTATCTCTACTCCTGTCCATTCTCCCTTTGGCTGCCAAAGTGATTTGGCAGATTTGACCCTGCTGCCTAGCCCCACAGTCTTCCAGTGACCTCCCGGTTTGACACAATCTCCCCACTTTGGCATTTAAAGCCCCCAAGTTCTTTCTCCCATCTTTTACACATGACTTTGGAGAAAGGGTGGTTAGTGAATTCCACTATACTGATTTGTACATTTTGTACTCCCATGTGGTTCCATCCTTCATCTCCAGACCTTTGCATAGGCCATCTCCTCCTCTTAGAAAACTATCCCTCCCTCCTCACCTCTTAGAAGCCCAGGCTTCCTTTAGGACTCCGCTCCAATGCTCCCTTCTACAGGAGGCCTTTCCTGATCCCTCCCTCCCTCCCTCAGACCCTTCCTGCCAAGAGCCTTCCTCTAAAGTGACCTTCCAGCTGTTCTCTTTGTAGCTTTGTGGGCCCCCAGTTCACATACATGTTGTCTCCCCCGGTAGAATGGAATTTCCTTGAGGAGAGAATCTATTGGCATTTTTAGTGCCTGACTCATAGAGAGTGCTTTAGAAATCATTGATAATTGATTACGATTACTTAACAGGGACAGAAACCTTTTTGTGGTTCCCTAGAAAAAGCTGAGATAATTATTAATCTGGTTCAAGAAAACAGTTCTTTACAGTGAAATCAGAGAATCAGAAGACCCAGGTTTATGCCCTGAGTGCCCCTTCTTTGCTTTGTGAGTCCTTGGAAAAGTCACTTCCCCTTGGAGACCTTGGTTCCTCCATCTGTAAAGTGAAGAGGTCAGACAAGATGCCCTTGGAGTGCCTTTTCAGCACTCACATTCTGTAATTCTGTGAAGTGTGACATTGACAAAGTCAAAAAGAGTTTGGTGGGTTTGTTTGGTTGGTTTTTTCACAAACATTAAAATGTATGTGTTCTCCTGACTCTTTCATACAATTCAGAATCCAGACATTTTTCCCACTGGTGCAGCTGCCCGGCAAAACGTGCCCAGACTCCTCTTGGAATTGCCATCAGAGCCAAATTACTAGCTCTGCAGGAAACATAATAAGACTGTACCTATAAGGTCACTCTTCCTTTCGGACTCAAAACAGGATTTTCCAGCTCAGACATTCACTCTCTTTAGTACTAATGACTCTGGGTTCTTTCTGAAAATCAGATCCACTTTCAAAGGGGGGGGGGGGGGGGAAACTCTGACATCCTTGAAAATATTCCAGAAAAAAGAATCCTGCAGGGATTTGGAATTGGAACCTGGATTTTACGAACCCATGTGACCTTGAACAAGCCTTCCTTCTCACTCTGTGGGCCTAAGTTTCTGGACTTGTAAGAAGGGTTGAATTAGATCCTCTAAACCCCCCTCTAGCTCTCGGTCCCCTGAGCCAGCCCTGCCAGGATCAGATGCCCTGGCTTCCTCCAGGTGCTCAGCCTTTGCGAAAGGTGCCCTTTCTCCCCAAGCCCTATTGGCCAAACAAAAGTAACCACACCCAGGCCCGATTCAGCTCAGCCAGCATTTTTAAAGCCCCCACTTTATGCCAGGTCCTACTCCCTTAGTTGGGTCACCCAGGGCCTACTGAGAAGCTGCTGTTTGGAGGCAAGGAAAGGGAGGGCATATTGTGGGCACAGAGGATGACTGCAAAGACAGGAAGGTTGAAAGGAAATAGCAAAGGCCAGAGCAATTGGCCACCAAGGCTGAGCCAGGGGTCTTATGTACAGCAAAGATGGGCTGGGGCCTGGATGTGGAGGGTTTTACCACAAGCATTTCTTAAACACCTACTCTGCGGCCAGGTCCTGGGCATACAAAAACGATGAATGACACACAAGGACATATTTAAGTCTATTTAGAATAAACGGGGGGGGGGGGTAGGGAAGGAGCAATTAAATACAGAATAGCTCTATATAAGGCACTGGGGGCAGGGCACTAGCCACTGGGCCAATCACAAAGGCATCACATTGAAGAGTTGCTCCCTGAAGGAAGGGAGACACTCTTACCCAGAACTGAGGAGATATGCTGAGGCCTGGTGGATGCCCAGCAAATAAGGAACAGATCTGTTCCAGTGTGGCTGGATCCCAGACTGTGAGAGGTGGAATTGTGTCCATTGAAGCTGGAGAGGTTGATTGGAGCTAGGCTGTGAAAGACTTGAGGAGACTAAGAGGATGATTTTTGATTTGAGAGGCAAATGGGAAACTCTTGGGAAGGAGCCCAGGTCGGGGGTGCCATAGTCATCCAGGCAAGGGGTGAAAAGGACCTAAACCAAGAGACAATTGTTCGTGGGTATCCCAGAGCCAGAGGTGGCGGTATTTGTTGTGGGTTGCGGGAGAGGAGAGATGGTTGAAGCTGTCCTCGCTGGGCCTTAAGGCTTGGTCAGAGTACACAGCGAGGTCTTAATGGGGCATTGACCAATGTTCTCTCCCCTGGTGCAGGGCCCACTTCTGATTGCCCTGGCGTCCACTCCGGGATGGAGTATTCTGGCCACAGCAGCAGGAACAAAGCTTAGAGACGCTCCTGGAGGCACTGCATGCCTGGGTGGTGGACAGGACAGACACAGACTTGTCTTAGCTGGGCCAGCAAATAATATAAATAAAATTTTGAGGAATAACCCAAATAGAACCCATGGTAATTGTTGTCAGGAGGCCACTTTAAGAGAGGGTTGCTGCTCTTCCAGGTAAACATGGCAGCAATCTAGATGGGAATCGCTTCCTTTCCCCAGCACCCAACGAAATAGACTACCTCAAAAGAACATAAAAAATCATCTTTGGAAGAACGGAGGGACTCTACAGTAAGGCGCAGCAATGAAGGTATGTAGGGTTTGAGCATTTCCACACTATAAGGAGAAAAAGCTTGCACCCAAACGTGATCTGAACTACCCTCCCCCACCTCACCTATGAAACCAGAATTAGGACCAGCACGCTCACCAGAGACAGCGAGTGAGCAAGGGACGTCTCAGTAGTGAGGAGGGGGGTGGGGCACATCAGGGTCCTTGGAATCTAACTAGGACTGCCAAGGTCTTACCCCTGAGAGCGGTTACACAGGAGATCCCCGAGCACTGGAGAGCACAGACCGCGGGTACTATTGCAAACTGCGGACACTGTGGAGACTCCAGAACCTGCCTGAGGCAAAAGCCCCGCTCCTCGCTGTAATGAGTGGGGGGCACACCAGGGTCCTTGGGAACTGACAAGGACTGCCAGGGACCTACCCCTCAGAGCAGTTTCACAGGAGACCCCTGCACATGGGAGAGCACAGACCGCGGAGGCGCTAGCAAACTGTGGACGCTGCGGAGACTCCAGAAACTGCCTGAGGCAAAAGCCCCTCCACATAACTCTACAGAAAACTCGCCCATCTCACTCAGATTCCTGACTAAAAAGGAAAGGGAAAACCACCAAAGGGATGGCTCATTGTGCCCAAGACCAACCCTTCAAGAAGAAAGGGGAAAAAGTGATTATTGAAATTTTTTACAGAGGGAAAAGCCAGGCTACAGAGGGAAAAGGATGAAATTCATACAAAATCAAAACCTTCCCACAAAAATGAAAATTGTCCACAAGCTCTGGAAGAATGCAAATTAGAGCTTATCCAAAAGATGGAAACCTTCTGGCAAGAAAAAAAATGGGAAAAAATTCAGAGAGAGGTCAACAGTCTGATAGATAAGAACTCCCAATTGGAGAAATAGCTGGAAGCTTCAAAAAGCAGGGCAGATCAAACTGAAAAGCAAAACCAGTTCTTAAAGACCAGAATTAAGCAACTAGAAGACAATGATCTTGCAAAACAGCAAAAATTAATAAAGCAAAGTCAAAAAATTAACGAATTAGAAGGAAACATAAAATATCTCACTGATAAGGTGACATACCAGGAAAACAGGAAGGAGAGACAATTTGAGAATCATTGATCTACCTGAAAAACCAGAGATAAACAAAAATCTCGATGCCATACTACAAGAAGTAATTGGAGAAAACTACCCTGAAGCTCTTGAAGAAGGGGGCAAATAGAAATTGAAAGGGTTCACAGAACACCCTCTATACTAAATCCTCAAAAGACAACCCTCAGGAATGTAATTGCCAAATTCAAGAGCTTCCAAGCTAAGGAGAAAGTCTTACAAGAAGCCAAAAAGAGAAACTTCAGATACAAAGGAGCACAATCAGGATTACACAAGACCTGGCAGTGGCCACGCTAAAAGACCACAAGGCCTGGAACATGATATTCAGAAAGGCAAGAGAACTGGGTCTTCAGCCAAGAATCAGCTATTCATCAAAACTGACTATATACTTCCAGGGGAAAGTATGGGCATTCAACAAAATAGAAGATTTCCAAGTATTTGTAAAGAAAGGACCAGAACTCAGTGGAAAGTTTGACATCCAAACACAAAGAGCAAGAGAAACATGAAAAGGTAAATATGAAAGAAAGGGAAAAGGAGAAAAATGTTTTTTTCTTTTATTCAAACTCTCTTCTATAAGGACTACAATTAGATCAAATTATATATATATGTATATTAATATATGGGGAAAATGTTATGTGTGGGGTGTCACTCATGGACTTCCCTGGCCAGCAGGGTCCCACAAGGGAAGGGGCTCACCTTCATGAGAGGAGAGATAGGGAACCCGAGAACCAGGGTGGAGAATGAAAGACACAGACAAGTCAGTGATTGAATAGGGCAGGCAAACCTATGATATTCTCCTTGGTAGGAAAATATGAGTATTAAGGAACATGAGGTAGATGCGGAGATTAAGATAAAGAATGCAAGCCGAGATGGGTTACAGCCTTGGGGAAGGAGAAGGTTTAGAGAGGAAGAGAGACAGAGAGATTGCTAGAGAAGATTGCAGATCCAAGAGGAAGATTCATAGTAGCCGCCTCTATATTTATTGCCTTAGTCTGTTTAGGGAAGTATTCTCAAGCATGTAGTAACCACGTTACAAAGCATGGACAATACGGATTGGATGGTGAGGTAAGAGTAACACCTTTTTGGGCGTGTAGATTACAAACCGTGCTTTCCTGGGCAACTGTGGCTCTGATCACATTAATGAGTCTGTCCTAGGCAAGGGCCGCATGGCCATTTCAAGGTTACATTCACAAACCTCATTGGTATAACCTTATGCTTGGAGACACAGTAGCCATACAATCATTTATATTTCATAGATGTGAATATGCTTGGGATGCTACATACTGTGTAACTCAAAAATTGTATGCATTAATAGAGTAATCAGAAGAATCACTCAGAGGGAAAGATTGGGGCATTAAGATGATTTGGAGGGGAAAAAAAGCAAAAAGAAAGAAAAAGGGAGGGGGGAATCGATGATGGTACTAAGATATACTTGAAGAAATAGAAATAAATTAAATAGAATAATCTTTGTCACACAAAGATACACATGGGAAGGGGAGGGGAAGAATTCTAAAGAGAGTGCTAATTGGTATTACTTAAACCTTACTCTCAACTCTGAGAGGGAAGAAATCAACTCTGAGAAATCAACTCTGAAAGGGAAGAGCATCTAGATCCATTGGGATCTTGAATTCTATCTTATCCAACAGGGTAATGGAGAAGGGAAAACTTGGGGGGGGGTAGGGGGGAAGGGAGTTCAAAAAGGGAGGGAAGGAGAGGGGAGAGGGAAATTAGTAGACACCCCCCCAAAAAAAAAAACAAGAAGGGAACAAAAAGGGAGGGACCAGAAAGGGAAGCATAGCAAGGGAGAGGACTAGGGGAACTGATTTAAAGTAAATCACTGGTTTAAGAGGTTATAGCAAAAGAAGAAAGGTCAGAATTAGGGGAGGATATCAAAATGCAGGGGAATTCACAAGTGGCAATCATAACTTTGAACATGAATGGGATGAACTCACCCATAAAACATAGACGAATAGCAGAATAGATTAGAATCCCAAACCTACCATATGTTGTCTTCAAGAAACACACATGAGGCAGGTAGATACTCACAAGGTCAGAATTAAAGGTTGGAGTAAGACCTATTGGGCCTCAACTGACAGAAAGAAGAAAGGAGTTGCAATCATGATATCTTGACAAAGCCAAAGCAAAAAAAAAGACCTGATAAAAAGAGATAGGGAAGGTAAATACATCCTGATAAAAGGGACTATAGACAACAAGAAAATATCACTAATCAACATGTATGCATCAAATGGTATATCACCCAAATTTCTAATGGAGAAACTAGGAGAACTGAAGGAGGAAATAGATAGTAAAACTATACTAGTGGGAGATCTGAACCAACCACTATCAAATTTAGATAAATAAAAAAATAAATAAGGAAGAGGTAAAAGAGGTGAATGAAATCTTCAAAAAATTAGAGTTAATAGAAATATGGAGAAAAATAAATAGGCACAAAATGGAATACACCTTTTCAGCAGCACATGGCATATTCACAAAGATTGACCATATTCTACGTCAGAAAAACATGGCATACAAATGCAGAAAAGCAGAAATAATAAATGCAACCTTTTCAGATCATAAGGCATTAAAAATAATGATCAGTAAGGGTACATGGAGAGCAAAATTAAAAATCAATTGGAAATTAAATAATATGATACTCCAAAATCATTTAGTTAGAGAACAAATCATAGAAACAATAATTTCATTGAAGAAAATGACAATGGTGAGACATCCTTTCAAATCTTATGGGATGCAGCCAAAGCAGTACTCAGAGGAAAATTCATATCCCTGAGTGCATATATTAACAAATTAGGAAGGGCAGAGATCAATGAATTGGACATGCAAATCAAAAAACTTGAAAGTGACCAAATTAAAACCCCCCCAGAAGAAAACCAAATTAGAAATCCTCAAAATTAAGGGAGAAATTAATAAAATCGAAAGTGTTAGAACTATTGAACTAATAAATAAGACAAGAAGCTGGTACTTTGAAAAAAAAAACAACAAAATAGACAAAGTACTGGTCAATCTAATAAAAAGGAAAGAAGAAAAGCAAATTAACAGTATCATAGGTGAAAAGGGGGACCTTACCTCCAATGAATAGGAAATTAAAGCAGTCATTAAAAACTTCTTTGCCCAATTATATGGCAATAAATATGCCAATCTAGGTGATATGGACAAATATTTACAAAAATATAAATTGCCTAGACTAACAGAAGAAGAAATAGAATTCATAAATAATCCCATATCAAAAAGAAATCCAACAAGCCATCAAAGAACTTCCTAAGAAAAAACCCCCAGGGGCTGGTGGATTCACAAGTGAATTCTATCAAACATTCAAAGAACAGCTAATCCCAATACTATACAAACTATTTTACATAATAAGCAAAGAGGGAGTTCTACCAAATTCCTTTTATGACATAAATATGGTACTGATTCCAAAGTCAGGCAGGTCAAAAACGGAGAAAGAAAACTACAGACCAATCTCCCTAATGAACATAGATGCAAAAATCTTAAACAGGATACTAGCAAAAAGTCTCCAGGAAGTGATCAGGAGGGTCATTCACTATGATCAAGTAGGATTTATACCAGGAATGCAGGGCTGGTTCAATATTAGGAAAACCATTCACATAATTGACCATATCAACAAGCAAACCAACAAAAATCACATGATTATCTCAATAGATGCAGAAGAAGCCTTTGATAAAATACAACACTCATTCCTATTAAAAACACTAGAAAGCATAGGAATAGAAGGGTCTTTCCTAAAAATAATAAACAGCATAGATCTAAAACCATCAGCAAACATCATCTGCAATGGGGATAAACTAGATGCATTTCCAATAAGACCAGGAGTGAAACAAGGATGCCAATTATCACCTCTACTATTTAACATTGTACTAGAAACACTAACAGTTGCAATTAGAGAAGAAAAAGAAATTGAAGGCATCAAAATAGGCAAGGAGGAGACCAAGTTATCACTCTTTGCGGATGACATGATGGTCTACTTAAAGAATCCTAGAGAATCAACCAAAAAGCTAATTGAAATAATCAACAACTTTAGCAAAGTGGCAGGATACAAAATAAACCCACATAAGTCATTAGCATTTCTATATATCTCCAACTCATCTCAGCAGCAAGAATTAGAGAAATTCCATTCAAAATCACCTTAAAACAATATAAAATACTTAGGAATCTATCTGCTGAGACAAACACAAGAACTATATGAACACAACTATAAAACACCCTCCACACAACTAAAAGTAGACTTGAGCAATTGGAAAAACCTTAACTGCTCATGGGTAGGTCAAGCTAATATAATAAAAATGACCATCCTACCCAAACTTCTCTATTTAGTGCCATACCCATTTAACTTTCAAAAACCATTTTTACTGAATTAGAAAAAGCCATAACAAAGTTCATTTGGAAGAACAAAGGATCAAGGATAGCCAGGGAAATCATGAAAAAAAAATACAAAGGAAAGTGGCCTTGCAGTCCCAGATCTCAAACTATATTATAAAGCAGCGGTCATCAATTTGGTACTAGCTAAGAGACAGAAAGGAGGATCAGTGAAATAGACTTGGGGTAAGTGACCTCAGCAAGACCGTCTATGACAAACCCAAAGACCCCAGCTTTTGGGACAGAAATCCACTATTTGATAAAAACTGCTGGGAAAATTGGAAGACAGTGTGGGAGAGATTAGGTTTGGATCAACACCTCACACCCTACACCAAGATAAACTCAGAATGAGTGAATGACTTGAACATAAAGAAGGAAACTAAAAGTAAATTAGTTGAACACAGAATAGTATACATGTCAGACCTTTGGGAAGGGAATGATTTTAAAACCAAGCAAGACTTAGAAAGAGTCACAAAATGTAAAATAAATAATTTCGACTACATCAAATTAAAAAGTTTCTGTACAAACAAAAAAAATGGAACTAAAATCAGAAGGGAAGCAACAAATTGGGAAACAATCTTCATAACAAAAACATCTGACAAAGGTCTAATTACTCAAATTTACAAAGAGCTAAATCAATTGTACAAAAAATCAAGCCATTCTCCAATTGATAAATGGGCAAGGGACATGAATAGGCAGTTTTCAGTTAAAGAAATCAAAACTATCAATAAGCACATGAAAAAGTGCTCCAAATCCCTCCTGATTAGAGAAATGCAAAGCAAAACAACTCTGGGGTACCACCTCGCACCTAGCAGATTGGCTAACATGACAGCAAAGGAAAGTAATGAATGCTGGAAGGGATGTGGCAAAGTTGGGACATTAACACATTGCTGGTGGAGTTGTGAAATGATCCAACCATTCTGGAGGGCAATTTGGAACTATGCCCAAAGGGCGCTAAAAGACTGCCTGCCCTTTGACCCAGCCATAGCACTGCTGGGTTTGTATCCCAAAGAGATCATAAGGAAAAAGACTTGTACAAGAATATTCATAGCTGCGCTCTTTGTGGTGGCCAAAAATTGGAAAATGAGGGGATGCCCTTCAGTTGGGGAATGACTGAACAACTTGTGGTATATGTTGGTGATGGAATACTATTGTGCTCAAAGGAATAATAAAGTGGAGGAATTCCATGGAGACTGGAACAACCTCCAGGAAGTGATGCAGAGCGAGAGGAGCAGAACCAGGAAAACATTGTACACAGAGACTGATACACTGTGGTACAATTGAACGTAATGGGCTTCTCCATTAGTGGCAATGCAATGTCCCTGAACAATCGGCAGGAATCTATGAGAAAAAAACATTACCCACAAGCAGAGGACAAATGGTGGGAGTAAAAACACCGAGGAAAGGCAACTGCTTGACTACAGGGGTGGAGGGGATTTGATTGAGGAGAAACTCTAAATGAACACCCTAATGCAAAAACCAATAACATGGAAATGAGTTCAGATCAAGGACATGTGATACCCAGAGGAATCACGTGTTGCTTATGGGAGGGGAGGAAAAGGAAATGATCTTTGTTTCCAATGAATAATGTTTGAAAATGACCAAATAAAATAATGTTTACAAGAGAAAAAAAAAAGAGAGGGTTGCTGAGACACACCTGAGCAATGGACCAGCCCCATGGGGATTAGTGTGGTTTCACTCAGGTAGACAATGTCACAAAGGCCGGGGCCCATGACTTTCTAGTCATATCCATAACTTGCCACCTCTTGCTTTTCATTGACTTCATATTTGGAGAAGAAAGACTTTAGACAGGTAGGACTGCAGGGGCCCAATGAAAGATGCTTTCCCCAACTTCTGTTGCCATCCATAGGAGCAACTTTCATTTACACTCCAGTGGTGCAGATTGCAACCCCTTCCTGCTTAACCCATCCCGAGCCACTTTTGTCCACCTAACTCAGCCACGGGGATCCCTCCTAGCAGATGACCCAGGGGCCTTCCTCAGTTTTCCTCGATGGCATCTTGAGGGAGGGAAGATGCCAGAGGAGTATGCAACTTCCCCTCTGACCAGCCCCTTCTGGTACCCACATCCCTTCGCCTCTTCACCTCTTCCTAAGGGGCTGCAACTCCCATTTCAGCCCCACATTCAGGCAAGTACATGATCTCATTTGAACCTGCCTGATCAGAAGGTACTATAAAAAATAGTTTCCCATTTTAGAGGAGGAAAAGGAGTCTCGGCCAGGTTAAATGACTTACCCAGAGCCACTCAGCTCTTCCTGACTTTATGTCCAGAGCCCTCCCCATTTCTCCACACTGGCCTCCTGAGAGCAGATCCAGCTGCATGCCCACAGGCTGGTCTAGGCTTTGCTATTCTCTGTCCTGGTAAAGGCACCTCCAGCAGTCATATGAAATCCCTCATGTCAGCCTCCAGGTTGTCTTCTGGCCTCTATTCCTCATATCCATCAAGTCCTAGCCTCTAAGTTCCTGGAGGACAGGACCTGTGTCTGCCTTATCTTTGAGCGTCCCCGGTGCCTAGCAAAGGGCCCCCTTGCACCATAATCAGTGCCAAGTAGATTACTAACATTTTCTGACATTTATTTCTCTTCAGGCCACAATCTTCATCAGAGACAACAAAGATACCCAAGATTTACACCAAAACAGGAGACAAAGGTAAGTGTGAGGGAAACAGCAACAGGGAAGACATCATAATAAGTCACAGTCTGGCCTTTCTGTCTCATTTCCATCAGTACCTTTGGGTTTTTCAAATCTTCTGTTTCTGGCTAGATTCTCCCTTCCCTACCGGCTGAGCCTTTCCTTATAACAAAGAATGTTTCAATAGAGGATAAAGGTCGATCAGCAAATCCCAGGAGCACACTGACCACAGGCGATGAGTAGGGATTCCTCATCCATCCTCCTTCACCTCTGCAAAGAGGGGAGACTGAGTCATCTCTGGGGCATGCTTAGTCATGACAGTTTGAGGCCATCTCCTCCTCTCTTGCCTCCCATAATCAACGATGTATATATTATATTCTGGGTCCCATCCAATTCTCTCTGCATCCATCCTTCTTACAGCACAGTAAGACAGCACCGCAGGTGAGGGCACATCAGTCAGGAGGCAATGGGACAGGTGCAGGCTTATCTTGGAGCCAAAGGAACAGAGGATGAATTCTGGTCATTTTAGAAGGGTTCCTTGAACCCCTTTGGACTTGTTTCCTCATCCTCAGTGATCAAAGTGTACTGTTAGCTCCCAGTCAGAGGACCTCAGGAAAGGCATCCCTTCCACACTGATGTCCTCCTTTGGTTGAGGCCCGCAGCCGTGACTGCTGAACTATCTCATGCCCCATAGATTAGTAAAAAGGGTGAAGTAAATGCTCCCCCAAGAAGCTAAACTTTATCCTGCCTGGAAAACCTGTAAAATTAAGGAAGAGGCACTACTGGCCAGTTGGAATGAGGGCTTGGGTTCATGAGGTGATCATGTCGGAATGTGAAGCTCCAGGATCATTGCCTGCCACCCCATGGCTTCCTTGGGTTGGACTCCAGACTTATTACTTCTTATTGGATGTCAGTACATGACAGATCTCATGATCTCCACCCCGCCAATCTCTTGGGCCACCAGGGATGAGGCAGAAGCAAGGGGAAGCCCAAAGGCCCAGGTCTGAGTCTTGGCCAGGACCCAATATTCTGTGTTCTCTTCCATTCTTTACTTTGTACTTATTTTTCACTCTGTGCTCCCTTTTTTAAAATACAATTTTATTGATGTCTTTTTTATATCACCAGAATTTCTTCCAATATCCTTCCCCACAAAAGACTATCCCATATAATGAATAATATTTTTTTAAAACCCTTAGCCTCTGACTTAGTATGACTTGCCCAAGGTCACACACTAAGAAGTATCTGAGGCCATTTTTAAAAATTTTTTTAAATTTTTAAGTATTTTTTCATGGTTATATGATTCATTTTTTTCTCCCTCCTCTTTTCCCTTCCCCCCTCAGACCTGACAAGCAATTGCACTGGGTTATACACATATTATCACTTGATACCTATTTCTATATTATTCATTTTTATAAACATCTTTTAAAAGTAAAACCCCAAATCATACAAGTGATAAATCATCTGCTTTTCTTCTGTGTTTCCGCTCCCACAGTTCTTCCTCTGGATGTGGATAGCATCTTTCTCATAAGTCCCTCAGGATTGTCCCAGATCATTGCATTGCTGCTAGAAGCAAAGTTGATCACAGTTGATTATTCCACAATGTTTCAGTTACTGAATACAATGTTCTCTTGGTTCTGCTCATTTCACTCCACATCAGTTCATAGAGGTCTTTCCAGATCATGTAGAAATCAAGCAGTTCATTATTCCTTACAGCATAATAGTCTTCCATCACCCTCATATGGCACGATTTGTTCAGCCATTCCCCAATTGAAGGACACCCCTTCATTTTCCAATTTTTTGTGCCCCCTTTCTTTACAGGGCTGCTTTAATAAAATATCTTCAGCAAACATTCAGGAATTAGTTGTTTTGTCCAACTTTGCTCTTGTAACAAAGTGTGGTTTTTTTAACTGTTGTCTGGGTTATAAGCAAGTTAAGGATGGGTGGCAAAGTGGTTAGGGTGCTAGATGAACACCCAGGAAGGCTTGAGTTTAAGTCCAGTCTCAGATACTTCCTAGCTTTGGAACCCTGAGCACTCTGTTGACCTTCATTTCCTCCTTTGTAAAATGGGAAGAATAAGAACATTGACATCCCATGATTGTTGTGAGGATCAAGTGAAAATATTTATAAAGCATTTTGCCAACCTGAGCACTCTATAGATATTGAATGTTATTATCGATCTAAATCGTTTGTTTTCTTCGTACTCCCTGGATTGTACATCTAGATCTGACTTAGAATTGGGCTACCTTAGGAGTTTCACAATGGTCTCTCCGATATCTTGTTTCCTTTCTCTGGAAAAGGCAGAAATGGAACCAGACCTCTAAGACCCCTCCCAACTCTGACATCCCTATTCTAAACCCCCTTCCCAGGTCTTTTGTTCCCTCTCCATCGTTCTTAAAGCTACCTTCATACTTAGAATAACATCAATGCTGGTGCTTTGTCAGAGTCTGAAGAACTAGGACAGACAGAAAGGGTTTTGGGGAACAACCCCTCCAGGGAACCCTCTCCTGACCCAGGGGCTAACTGAACAAACTGCTGATTTCTGGTATCTTTTCCCCACAGGCTTTTCCAGCACCTTCACTGGGGAAAGGAGACTTAAAAATGACCAAGTGTTTGAGGCCCTGGGAACAACTGATGAATTAAGTTCCGCTATCGGGTAAGTAGGATGTGATTGGGATCCAAGTTCCCTTTGCCTTTGGAGCTTCAGAAGCCAGTGGCTTTAGTCATTGTGAGGCCCCTCTTAGAGAGTCTTAAAATTGAGCTTGCTGGATTATTCTGGGTGGGCCCAGAATAGTCAAGGGATCCACTGAGCCCTGGGCCTTTGCTCTAAGCGCTGGGTATTTCCTCTGTTCCCTTTAGGTTTGCCATAGAAGTCATCACAGAAAAGGGCCATACATTCGTGGATGAACTTGAGCAAGTGAGTAATACCATCCCCCTTCTCAAACGGTGAATGACTAGTGGCAGAAGGCGCGCCTTGCAGGGTTGTTGGAGTGGATGTAGCCATGCAGATGTGGGCGTCCCCTCAGCTTGGAAAGCACGTGGTGTTGCATTCTCCCCAAAGGGACCCTGAGCCGCATTGAGCTGCCCTAAATTCTGAGTTATGTCATCCTGGACTTTTTGGTATGAAAAATCAGGTTTGCCCTCCGGCCACCCTACAAGTTAAGCCCTGTCCCATTTCCTGCTGTCTCTGAAGTGCCGTCTCCAGTCCCTGTTGCTGCTTAAACCACAATTCATTTGTAGGTTAGTGACTGGCCAGGGGGAAGAAGCCTCTGTTGGTGGTATTCCCGGTATAAAGAAATCAAGTCCATTTGGGGTTCCATGGACGGGGGATCTTTTTGTCGTCAATCTGCTACAGTCAGAATTGATTCTATAGTGCTACAGCTGACTTCCCCATTTGATTCAGAGACTCCCTTTGTATCAAGGGCTCTGGCTGCTCAAAACCTATGGTGGGCTGCTGTCTGATCCAGCAAGGAAAAGATATTAGCTCATGGTTTCAAATATCTTTTTTATCCTATAAAGAAGAAAGTCCTTCCATCCTTTCATTGTTGTCAAACATCAGCAAATGCTAAGTTTTAGCAAAGCCATCCTCTTCAACAATGATATAATTCCGTAGTCTTGCCTTTTTTCTCCTGTTTAAAAGATTTCCTACATTGAGTAATTGTCCTGCTCTTATACCGTCTACACATTCCAGTTATAAATCACACTTGGTCATAATCAGTGTCATTTTTGTTGTTCAGGTCTGTTCTATTGCTGGGGATTATTAGCTGTATAATGCTCGGCAAGTCACTTAATTTCCCTCACAGTAAAGTGAGAGATCTCATCTGGATGATCTCAAAAGCCCCTTTCATCTTCACCTCTGTTATCCTATTTTAAGTGATGTGCCAGTACTCGTTAATGGTGTGAATTCGTTGAAATGAGCAGTGAATCAAGTGATTACTCAAAGAGTGATCTTGGCCTCCAGTTTTCTTTCTCAGCCTTATTTTTGCCTGGTTTAGTTAGGTAGGGAGCCAAGCCATACTTGCTTCCTTGGAGGAATTGGATAACCTTTGGATATATTTGGATAATCTTTCTCTCTTTGTAGGGTCAGTCCGTTTAGTAAAGAAATTACTTTTCCTTTAAACTTTTTTTTAGTTACAAATCTATGTGGATTTTAGTCCTTTCGTGCAAATATTTAATGGCCTATCCGATTTCTCTAAGCCTGTTCTATTTAGATTCGATTTTATGCTTGTTAATTCTGATGTTGTATATTTTGGGGAGAAAACAGTCATTTCTTTTACATTCTTAGATTATTAGCATAGAGTTGTGTATAGTCATCTGATTTTTTAAAAATTTGCCTTTATTGTTATGTTGCTTTCCTCATTTCTAATTTGGACTTATTCTTTCTTTTTTTAATCATTGTTTATAATTGTTGCTGACCTTTTAAAAAACAGCCAGATTTTTCTTTATCATTTCCAATTTTTATTTTTACTCATTAATCTTCACTGTTGTTTCAGTTATAAGTACAGACTCAACTCACTAGGTTTTTTGCTCTCTTTCTTTTTTTTTAACTTTAACTTCCATATTACAATCAATACTGTGTATTGGTTCCAAAGCAGAAGAACTGTAAGGGCTAGGCAATGGGGGTCAAGTGACTTGATCAGGGTCATACATCTAGAAAGTCTCTAAGGCCAGATTTGAACCCAGGACCTCCGCTCTCTAAGCCTGGCTCTCAGTCCACTGAACCCCCCAGCTGCCCCTACCCCTTTTTATTGATGTAGGCACTTAACCCTGAGTGGTGCTTTGGCTTAATCTTCCTAATGCCAAGGACAGTCTCTGTGTGGAGGAGATGTGATGGCTGCTTCCACGTATTTGGAAGGCTATACGTGGAAGATGGATTAGACTTCTTTTGCTTAGTCCCAGGTGGCAGGCCTAGGAGAACACTGAGCACAGGTTGTAGAGAGAGACTTCAGCTCTCTAGAAGGAAAACCTTCCTAACAGCAACAGATAATGTGGATGATGATGATGGCTGGAATGTGGATTCCTTGTCAACGGAGTTTTTCAGCCATGTATGGCAGAGACATTTCTGGTCATGGCAGACCAATTTCTGGTACCATTTGAACTTGGCTCCTGAGATCCCTCCCATCCCCAAGCTTCTATTAATAAGGGCAGCCCCTCCTCGGCAGGGGGTACGGCCAGTTTTCCAAAGCAGGAGAGACACCCATAAGCACCAGGGCAGGGGAAGGGCAGGACATCTGTCTGCACCTTGATTTGAGGTGATGGGCAGCTCACACTCGGACACCGAGGCATGGAGCCTTGAGCAAGAAGGGCCCCTGCAGGTTATCTAGTCTAAAGTGCATTTTACAAAGGACTGGAGGGGAGCTCCCATGGCCCATTGGGGCCAAACTGGGCCAGCTCTTCACCTTTCAGACGTAGGAGGTTTTCTACTATCCACTCATAGCTAAAAGTTACTTACAAAATAGAGTCATAATAAAGCTAACATTTATATTTGTTGTTCAGTCATTTTCAGTTGTGTCCATCTCTTCATGACCCCTTTTGGGGTTTTCTTGGCAAAGATACTGGAGGGCTTTGCCATGTCCTTCTCCAGCTCATTTTACAGAGGAGGAAACTGAGGCACACAGAGAGAGTGACTTGCCCCGGGTCACACAACTAGTAAGTGTCCGAGGCCAGATTTGAACTCAGGAAGAGGTTGTCTCCCTGACTCCCAGTACAGCACTCAACCCACCGCCCCACCTGGATGCCCCGCCATTCATAAAAGTACCTACTGTGTGCTAGGCACTGGGAGAGGGCTTTACGAACAGCCATCCTGGAAGGAAGTGCTATGACTCGCCCCATTCTATGCTTCAGGAGACGGGGTCAGAGGTCCAAGTAGGGGTTCCCGGTTCCTGGCCCCGGGCTCTCTGAGCGCTGCCTGTGCAGCTTCTGAACTCAGACTCCCGGAGTCAAAGTTTCCTCCCCCAAGTAGCCAGGCAGGGTTTACGGCAAGCCCAGAGTTCTTGCCCCACATGGCGGACTTGTGTTCCAGGACGGATGGTGTCCTTCACTCCCCTTGCCGGGCTGCTGCTCCTCCCCAGAGGGCCCCTGGGAGCCCCCCCGGGCGCCTGAGGGAGCCGATGCTCACACGTCCCTGGAGGAGCCCCGTCTGTCCGGTGGCACGTCGGTGCTAGACAAGTCCAGGATGCCATTCGGGGATGGAGGAGTTTCTCAAAATCGTTACCAAGTCTGGCTTCCCGGCAGGCCAGTGGTCAGGGCCAGGCGGGGGTCCAGTGACTTGTCCAGCCTCACCCAGCTAGGGAGCGTCTGGGGAGGACTGGAACCCAGAACCTTCTGCTCCAGGCCTGGCTCTCCATCCACTGCCCTGCTAGTTAGTTTCATGGCGGCTCCCTCCCGTCTGTCCCACGTGCTCCAGCCCCTCCCCTTCTCTCCCCAGGTCCAGTGCAGGCTGCAGGACGCCGGCGCAGCCATCGCCACGCCACTGCCTTCGGCCAGGGAGGCCCACTTGAGTAATCCTCCCCTCCGACCCCCTCCCCTCGGGCAGCCCCAGACGGGAGAAGCCGTGTCCTCCTGGGGGAGGGGCGAGGGCGCCGTGCCCGGGCAGCGGCTCGTCAGGGCTCCCTCGGGCTCCCTCTGTCTGTCCCTCTGCAGAGCGCACCGCGTTCAGTGAGGACGCCGTCCTGGACCTGGAGCGCCGCATAGACGTCTACACGGGCCAGCTCCCCCCCCTCACGGCCTTCATTCTGCCCGTAGGTGCTGTCCTGTGTCTGTCTGTGGGGGAGGGGCGCTCCCATCACCCCCTCCCTGTGTGAGGAGGAGGCTTGGGGGGGGGGGCAGGGGGCCGCCCAGCGGAGGCTTCCAGGCTCCTCCTCGGCCTCAGGGCCTCGTCCCGGTCTCTCTTCCAGTCGGGAGGCCAGAGCAGCGCCGTCCTCCACCTGTGCCGAGCCGTGTGCCGCCGAGCAGAGAGGAGGTGAGAGCCGGGCCAGGAGCCGCCCAGTGAGGAAGGGAGCGCTGGGGAGCTAAGGAGCGAGGGGGGAGCGCGTGGCTGGGCCGCCGCTGGCTGCCAGGAGACCCGGATTCCAGGCCTGCAGTTCATCTCTGCCTTCTCTCTCCCTCTAGCGTGGTCCCTTTAGTCCAGGCCGGGCAGACGGACGCCAGCGTGGCCAGATTCTTGAACAGGTAATCAGTCCGCAGGCAAGACCCGCACTCCCCGCTGGCTCCCAGGATGCCGAGCTTCATTCGCAAATGGGGTCCTCAAGCCTGGCGCCCTCCGGAGCTCACGGTGCAGACCCTGTGGGACCCCAGCTGGGCTTTGGGCAGAGATCCCAGAATGGTTGGCCGTTTCCTTCTTCGGCTCATTTGACAGATGAGGAAACTGAGGCCAACGGGAAGTGGCATGTC
The DNA here is from genome assembly GCF_027887165.1 of Monodelphis domestica. Classification (NCBI taxonomy): domain Eukaryota; kingdom Metazoa; phylum Chordata; class Mammalia; order Didelphimorphia; family Didelphidae; genus Monodelphis; species Monodelphis domestica. The sequence goes on from NC_077229.1 coordinate 28,179,548, forward strand.
CAGGGTCTCCCGGCTCACGAGCTCAGGTCTCTGTGACTCCAGGCCCAGCACTCTTCCGGTACAAGATAGTTTGGAGGGGGGCATGCAGGTCCCACCCGGCAGGTCTCCCTCCGTGTTTCACAAATAAGAAAGGCCCGGATGCTCCTGAGGGACAAGCTTGTGTTCTCAGCTGGTCACAAGCCCTTTCCCAGCCGCAGTCTCGCTCGATCCTCACAAGCGGGAGAGCTCAGGGCAGGCACTGGTGCCCCCTTCATGGAGGAGGCCCAGCGAGGTAGCTGCCTCATCTGAGATGAGAGACAATGGAGGCAGGACAAGGCCCCGGGGGCCACAGCCTGTCCATCCAGGACTCCCGCCTGCCCTCCCCGTCCCTCCCTGGGCCGGAGTCACCTCTGGGTGGGAGGGGGAACATTAGGGGCAGCAGGCACCAAGGCAGGCTCCGGGGCCAACGAGGGGGCTGCCTCCCAAAGACCCTCTAGAGGGGCCGACAGGCCCCACAGCCCCCCGGGCTGCCTCAGCCACTTGAGTCCGTCCATCAGACCCTCGGCCCTCTTCTGCGTGCTGGGCCAGCCTGCCGGGCAGTCAGTAAGGAGCCCCGGAGCCCACCTCAGCCTTGGGCTCTGACGACGACTCCGTGCACCCATGGGTCAGACTCGAGTCGGCCTAGGACCCGCCGCCACCTTAAGTCCTCCCAGTGACCAATGGGCCATTGAAACGTCTGCCCTTAGCGTTCCTTGTGGGCTTGGCCGTGCTCTGTCCTGGCTGACTCTCTCTTCCCCCTCCAGACTCAGTGACTATCTCTTCACTTTGGCCCGATATGCAGCCATGAAGGAGGGGAAGGAAGAAAAAATATACCGGAGACGAGACCCGGCCCCTAAGGCTGGCCCCTGAGGCATGCTGGGAAAATCCTGGAGGCTGGGGAAGGAGGGGAGCCCGTCCTGCAGAAAGGCCCGATGCCCCCCTAATGCCAGGCCCACTTCGGCCGCCCCCGAGTCTCACCCTCGGTCGGGATCCTGAGGCACCGGGCAGGGTCTCTGCAAACAAAGCTGTTGAACCTTTGCAGGCCGGGTGGCTGACAAATAAAAGCGATGTCCGAGTCCTGTGCTATCCGTGAGTGTGTGAGACGGGGCTAAAGCCCTCCTTCACGGATCTGGTGAGCGGCAGAACACCTCTGCAGTGTAATGTGATTTACTTGTGCCAGAGGGGCCTTAAATGCCACATTTATAAAGGGAAAAGCAGGCCGGATTTGGTATTGAAGTCACCTCCGAGCCATCCGTCACCCACAGAGCGTGCGGACGAGAGCCTGAGCAGATTTACTGGTGGGGCTGCCGGCAAATACCTGGCCCCTTTGGTCTGCACGTCCATGTGGGGGAGGGGGCAGCTCACGGATCTTCCCCAGCCTGAGGACGCCCCCTGGACCCGCCAAAGAGCCAAAGTCAACCCTTTGTCCTGATTGAGGCAAGACCTGTGGGGAAGGGAGTGTCTAGGGCCGGCAGGTGCCTCCGGATCACCCCCCCCGCCCCCACCCATCTGTAATGTCTTTAAGCTGCCCCTCTCTGCCCCGAAGCACTCTGATGTGGTGAGGTTCGAGCTTCCCCTCCCACTAGCCCATGGGATCCTCCCCACAGCCCTGAGAGGACGTTGTCCCCATCCGTGTCCAGCCACCTGCCTGCTGCACTCAACATGTCCAAAATGGGATTGGTTTTACCCGCCTCCAGAGCTTGCCAGCCCTCCTGCTGCCCTAATCTGGGCCTCTTGGGGGCAACTGCCCTAGTCCTTCCGTTGGTCATCATGCTCCCTCCTCGCCAGTCCGGCGGCCAAGCTGACCGCCCTGAGGGCCCAGAGCCAGGCCCCTACCCCCAAGCTCACCACAGCGCCACATTGTCCTGATAAAATGGACTTCCCCAGCCTTGGAAGCCCTTCTCTGCGATGGCCCTCACCCACCTTTCCACTCTACCCCCTCTTCCATTCTAGTCAGCCAACCAGCTGTTCCTGACACATGCCACTCCAAGCCTCCTTCCAGACCTTTGCCCAGGCTGTCCCCCATGCCTGGAATGCCCTTTCTCAGGGCACCTTCCCCTTAGAATGCCCTCACTTTCTTCCCATCATCACTCGGGTGCCACTATTTCTGGGAAGCCACTTTTCTCTCTCAGTTATCTTGTGTGGTTTTTTATTTACCTACTTGTCTGTATGCATCTTGTATCCCTCGGGTAGAATGGAAGGCCTGTGCAGGCAACAACTATGGGCTAACTGCTTTGGCTCCCCAGGCCCTAGCAAGGTGTCCGTGCATTACCTTAGACACCTAAAATCTTTCATCCAGTCCTACAAGGATTGTCGTCCCCCTCTATAGACTAGGAAACAGCCTCGGGGGTCCCACACCTAGGAAGTGTCTGGTGGGATTCACACCAGGGTCTTCCTGATGGTGTCTAGCATTCGCTCTTAAAACGGGGCGGCGGACACGTCTGAGACTTTTCCAGCTGATTCTTAGGATCAGACACGGCCTCCTCGATGGTGTTCTCTGAAACCAAAGAAGATTTCCACATCCTGTTCCAACCACTTTTTCCAGAAGATTCCAGGAAGGATCCCAGCCCTAGCTGGGGGAGGGAAGGACTGGAAATTGCCTTTTTGTCCAGCAACATTCCCCTGGGAAATTTCTCCAGGCATTGCGAAGACCCCAAAGCTGAAGAAATGTCTCCTTGCCCCGTTCACGCGGGAGTAACCGAGAGGCTAGCTTGGGAGTCGGGAGAGTCTCTGGGCTTAGTGCAGGGGAGAGAGGAACGGGTTCAGAATCCAAAGCTGTCTCCTACCTTCCGTTGTGCTATTTGTTCTCCGATGGAAACTTTAATTAAGGTTTGGAATGGCTCTCGAGTTCACACACACAAAACGCACATGCCCACACCAGTCAATAATATGGCCTGCCATCTCATTATTCAACTTCTTTAACTGATACTTCATGGCTATTGTTAACGTCCATTTTTCACAGAGTAATTTTCGAAGGCTGAGCTTGTAACCCATCCCGATGACAAACGTCCCCGGTCCAGGCTCTGCCCATCCGCCGCAATGTCACCCCGAGCTGTTCCTCACTCCCTTCCTCAGGCAGCCCACCCCGGTTTATGATAGCTCTGTCTCAGTGATCACTGTTGAACCTTTAAGAATTCAGCGGCTTTCCAAATTTAATTGAATACAATTCTTTGTATAATAAATTCTGCGTGAATGCTACATAAATCAGCCCTAGGAAAGATTCATGGCTATCTTCCTCCCCAACTCCCAGCCCAGAAATCTCTCCCTGGCATTGCTGGACCGAAGCTGGTACATTGTGATTGTCACCAGAAATCAATTTAACCTTTCCAGCCCAGCTTGAGGGGGACGTCGAATTTATGGCCATCAGATTTCCCAGCATCCTCATCTCCAAAAGGGTTGGGGTCCAAATCAAGACAAAGGAAGGTCTCAGAAGTCTGAGCTTCTCCAGTTGGAGCCCAAAGCTCCTTCAGCAAGGACCAGCGGGGCCCACGACTGGGCAAATTGGGGAGCAAGGTCAGGATTCAGAACCTCCACTGCCGGGTGTTTAGGAAAAGGCACAGCAGCTGCTCCCTGCTATTTAGGCGAGACAGCCTCGCACCGTGGGAATGACTAATGTGTTATTATTCTAGCCAGGCGTCGTTTTCACATTCCATCCATTACTTCATTCGATCATCCATCAACATAAATTATTTTGGGTTCCGGTCCCTGTGGAAGAGCAGACCTAACCCCAGAGACAGAGACTCGGTTTGTCCTACAAACTCTGACCATGGACCTCCTGTGTATGAAGGCAGTAAGCCAAGGAGCCACATGGGAATAACGGGGAGCTCTTGGATTGGTTGAGACAAGTCCCTGAAGCGCAGGCAGGTTCCAGAGAGGAGCAGTTCAGAAATCACTAACAAGGTCATTTAGAGACTGTGGGTGATCATCAGTGCACACTGCCTTGCACACAGAAAATGCTTTAATAAATGCTTTTTTTCCCCATCCAAACATCCATCCAGCCATCAAAAGAGCTCTGGATTTGAACCAGGGCCCTTATGTAAAGCCACCTACCAGTTGTGTGACATCTCCCAAGCCTGAGGGGCTTAGAGCAGGGAGGAACCTTAGAGAGCATCTCCTCCAAGCTTGCGACATGGGAGGAAACAGGCCCAACAAGGGAAGTGGCTTTTAAACCGAATGAAAGACCAGAAAAAAGTCTCAGCTCTCCAGGACTCTGTTTCCTCATTTTGAAAACAGAAGGCCCTCAGGAGACAGACCCTCCGAGCTCCTGAATCCTGCCCTCATCTGTGGTTAGACCATCACCGGGCACAGGCAGTCTGCTATAGCTCAATAGCATCCACTTTTTCTGCCTGTCTCAGGGCTTGCCACACTCCAGGCCATCCTTCATTCAGCCACCAAAGGGAGCTTCTTAAAGATCAGGACTGGCCACAGCGGCCCCTCCTCACCCAGAGTCAGTGCACAACCCTCTGTCTGGCCTTCAGAGGACTCCATCTCCCTCCTCACCTCTGGCCTGGCGTGGAAGGCCCTCTTGGGCTCTCGGGCTTGCTTCAGAATTGAGCCCAAGTGCCACTCCTCACTTAAGAATAGTTGGCGTGTGTGTGTACATGTGTGTATGTATGCATACATATGTATGGAAAAGAAATATGAGAATAATGTTGGGGCAGGAGGAGGAGGCGACCAGCAAAGGCTTCCCCCAGTGATTGGCTCTTGGGCTCGGCTTTGACAGAAGCCTGGAGGTGGAGGTGAGGAGGGCGAACGTTCCCAATCTGGAGGACTTGGCTAGGCAGTATCCAAAGGCTTGGAGACAGGACAACGTGCCCTGGGTGAGGAACAGCAAGGCCAATTTGGCTGAACCAGAGTCGGCGCTCTAGACAGCTTCGTTCTCCAGGAAACAACGATGACTCTTAGAGAAAAGCTATGGAAAGCCACCTAAGGATCTGAGGTCATTTTGGCGCCCCGCTTCTGGCAGAGGCACGGCTGCCATATAAACAGCCGGGCAGCCATACTACCATGGGGCATGGAGCATGGTGCTTCATCAATGCTGCCTGAGCTCCCCTTCAGGCTCCAGGGTCTCTGGATGCACTGACGAGGCTGGGAGAGGGCAGGCGGCTTCTCCAGCAGCTGCCTCGCCAACCCCGCGTCTTCCAAGCCTTTCACTGACCATATGCAGAGCCCAAATGCGTCCCTGCTGCGCAAAGTTCCTTTATTTACGATTACCTTGGAACTGTCGGGGTAGACATATGTTGCTAAGGGTCGTTTATTCTTGTTTGTAAAATTTATGGCTTCTTCTAGATTACACACTGTCAAAACTGGAAGGATTGGCCCCCAAATCTCTTGCTGCATGATTGCATCAGACGTGCGTACATCTGTTAACACTGTAGGAACTGTAAAATGGAATAAGTTCAACTATAACTCAAGTGTTACGGGGCCCAGCCGGGGGATGGAAGCCGCCGACACACCGCCGATCTGCAGGGGAGAACATACACAGACAGACGTTTTGTTGAGTCACAGAAGTCCAGGTTGGAAGAGCCTCAGAGGCCATTCAATGTGAACCCGTACCGGAACGAGGATGCCCTCCCCGCGGGTCACCCCGAAGGGGCCATCTAGGCTCTGCTTGAAGACATCCAGAAGGGGGAAAGGCTTGCCCTTCTGCTCTGGGGCCACTCTCACTGTTTGTTAGGATTTTTTTATTTCTTAGAACCCTTATTTTCAATCTTTGAGTCCATACTGTGTCTTGGTTCCAAGGCAGAAGAGTGGTAAGGACTAGGCAATGGGGGTTAAATAATTTGCTCAGGGTCACACAGCTAGGAAATGTCTGTGGTCACATTTGAACCCAGGACTTCTCATTTCTAGGCTGGGCTCTTTAGCCACCAAGCTACCTAGGTGTCCCTATTAGGTTGTTTTTGCTGGTCCCAAGCCTAAATTGTCCTGTGCAATATTGCTCCTGGTTCTGAGGCTACACAGAACAAGTCTCGTTCCTCCTTCCATGTGACAAAGCCCTTTGAACCCTTGAACAAAGCTCTTCTCTTCTCCAAGACAAACATCCCCAGTTCCTCCAGCCAATGCTTATATGTCCTGGACCCCAGGACCTTTCCCATCCTGGCTGACCTTCTCTGGACACTCTCCAGCTAATCTATTACCTTCCTAAACCTCAGTGCCCAGAACCAAACACAGTAATAGCCCAAGTATGGTCTGACCAGGGTACAGTGCGATGGAACTATCACTTCCCCTTCTCTGGAAGCTGTTGTGCCCATCCCAATGCAGCTCAACACTTACCAGCTTGTTTGGCTTCAACATCACCAAATAACTTCTCATCATGAGCTTGTGGTGCACTCAAACCCCAAGATCCTTTTCAGAACAATGCTTTCTCTCCACATCCCACCTCCTTTTTATATTTGTAGCTTTGATTTTTTTAAAAATACCAGCAAGGTTTTATATTTATTCCAGTTGTATTTCTTAGATTCAGTCTGATGCTATAGCTAGTCATAATCCTTTGGGATCATGGTTCCTTGTAATCATTGTTTCCCTTTCTAAAAGTTTACCTACTATCTCTTTAATGATCCATTCTGGAATGTCCCCAAGGATTGAAGCCAAGTTCCCTGGCTCTCAAATTTAGAGTTTTCAGGCTGTCCTCTTCCCATTAAAAAAAAAAAAGATTGGAACGATAGAGACTGAATTGTTTATCAATTCTGGGAGTGGTGAAGAAGGAAGGGAGACAACAGGAATCATATAACTTTGGAAAACATGGAAATTTGATATTAAAATAAAGATAAAACATTTAAAAATATTTTCCATCTTCTGATTCCTCTCCCATCTTCTCCAATCTTCTACATATCTCTTACAATTGGCTCTTCAAAGTCTTTCAAGACCAACTGAGATGATTGGCCAATATGATAGTAAAGGAAAGTGATAAATGTTGGAGAGGAAGCGGCAAAATTGAGACACTAGTGCATTGTTGGTGGAGTTGTGAACTGATCCAACCATTTTTTAAATTTTATTTAGTCAGTTTAGAACATTAGCCCTTGGTTACAAGAATCATATTCTTTCCCTCCCTCCCCTCCCCTCACCCCATCCTATAGCTGATGCACAATTCCACTAGGTTTGACATGTGTCCTTGATCAGAACCTATTTCCATGATCCAAGCATTCTTTAGGGCAATTTGGAACTATGCCCAAAGGCCTATAAAACTGGGCCTACCCTTTGATCTTGTAGTATTAGGTCTGTATCCCAAAGATTTTTTTTGTTAATTGGAAAGAATCTGTTTATACAGAAATATTTGTAGCTGCACTTTTTGTGGTGGCAAAGAATTAGAAACTAAAGGGATGTCCCTCAGTTGGGAATGGCTGAACAATTTGTGGCATATGATGGTGATGGAATACTCTTGGGCTATAAGGAATGATGAACTGGATGATTTCAGGAAGAGCTGGAGAGACTTACATGAACTGATGCAGAGTGAATAAGCAGAACCAGGAGAACACTGTACACAGTAACTGGAATATCCGGGGATGATCAACTGTGAAAGACTTCGCTGCTCTCAGCAATGCAATGATCCAGGACAATTCTGAGGGACTTGGGACCAAGAATGCTCTCCACCCCCAGATAAAGAACTGTGGGAGTCAGATGCAGATCAAAGCAGCTTCCCTTTCACGTTAGTTATTTATGGATTTATTGGGGGGTTTCATTTTACATGAGGATTCTCTGATAACAATGATCAAGATGGAAGTATGTTTTGTACAATAATATGTGAATATCCCAGATCAAATTGCTTCCCATCTCTGGGACGGGGAAGGGAAGGAGGGAGACAGTTTGGATCTTCTAATTTTGGGAAAATGTATGTTGAAAATTGTTATTACATGTAATTGGGAAAATAAAGATATGAATAAAAAAAGTAAGGCCAACTGAGACCCAGGTCACCTGGGTCAGCAGACAGGACTGCCTACAAGAAAAAATGTATAGGATTTGGGGTTTTTAGATTCATGGAATATTAAGTTTGGAGGGACTTCACAGTTGCATAGAATGCTGGATTTGGAGTTGAGAAGACGAGTTCAAATCCTATCCTAGACACTCCCTAGCTGTATGACCTTGAGCAAATCACTTCACCTGTCTGCCTCAGTTTCCTCTTCTGTAAAATGGAAATAATATTAGCATTTATCTCTCAGGGATATTGTGGGAGTCAAACAAGATATTTGTAAAGTGCTTTTCAAACCTTACAGCATTCTATAAATGCCAGCTATTATCATCATTATTATTATTCCCCAGGACAGGGAAGGGATTGGAGACCATACTCCATATTTATTGGTTGAAGGAATCAGAGATATTTAGCCTGGAGAAGGGAAGACTTAATTGGGAGCATGGTAATTGTTCTGCTTGGCTCCAGTGGGTAGAACAAGGAGGAAATGGGGCCAGCCAGAAAGAGGCAGATTTTGACTCGGAGAAAGGGAAGAAAAGAGTTCTTAACAATGAGAGTTGGAATGAGAAGATGGAGGAGTTTGAGGAGTAGTGAGCTTCCCGTCGCTGGAGGTACTTAAACAAAGACGGTCATGTCACCTTGGTGGGAGATGCTTTGTTTGGGGACAGGTTTGGACAAGAGGCTCCTTCCCACTCAGGTTCTGTGATTGGCTAGTCCAGTCCCTCTCCCAATTTTATAGAGATTAAAAGGCCCCAAATCACTGGTCTGATTTGAGAGGGCTCCTAGGAGACCAAGCCACCCAGGCACACTTGCTGGGGAATCTTGGGGAGTACCTGATCACGCTCAGAGAGTCACAATTGTCATTTTCCACTGGAAACTTCCCAGGGAGGAGAGAGGCTGACCGAGTTTCCCTGCCAGGGAGAGTCAGGTTCTGTGGGAAGGGGGCAGCACACGTGTGCCAAGGGAAGCCTGGCAAGCAGCCTGGCAGCCCATCAGCCAGCCCAGCCTGTGGGGAGAGATGACTGATATCTGGGGGAACGAAGGGCTCAGGTCCCTCCAAAAGGCCAACGCCAGCGGCCCAGGGAAAACCAAATGTGTCTGTTTGATCCAAAAGAGAGCCAGCTGCCTACAGTGAAACAGCCGTCACCACAGTACCCGTGTGGCAGAGGACGGAGAGAGACAAGGGCTTCGGCTCAAAGTCTGGCGTCCAGGGTGGAGTGACAGCAGAAGGAAGAAAAATGCATGAGTCGCTGATGAGCCACCGCCTGGGGGAAGTGGCTGCCATTCCTCTCCAAGCCACAAGAAATTCCAGTCTGTTATCCATTGGATCATAGGCGGGGAGAATGGGAGAGAGGAGAGAGAGGAGGAAGGGGAGACAGAGAAAGAGAGAAAAGGAGAGGGGAGAGGGAGGAAGAGACAGACCATGAGAGGAGAGAGAGGGGGAGAGAGAGAGAAAGAAGAGAGAGATGGAAGATGGTCAGACACAGATGGTGGATGAATGTATCGACAGACAAATAACTAGATAGCTAGCCAGGCAGGCAGGTAGACAGGTAGGTAGGTAGATGGATAGATAGACAGACATATAGATAGATAGATAAATAGATGGACGGACGGACGGACAGACAGACAGACAGACAGATAGATGGATGGATGGACGGACGGACGGACAGATAGATAGACAGACAGACAGATAGATAAATAGAATAGACAGATGGACAGACAGATAAATGGATAGAGGGATGGATGGATAGAGAGACATAGGTAGATAGTTGGACAGATGGAGAGACAGAGACAGATAGATGGATAGTTAGATGGACAGGTGGATGGATGGATAGATGATAGAGGAAGATTATGGAAACAGCTAAATAGGTAAGGATAAATAGAGATGATAGATTATAGATAGTAAGATAGATGGTGGATTGAGAGAAATGATAGATAATATAGATAGGTGAAGAGATGGACAGATAGAGATAAGAAATGGAGGTAAATAGGTAAGTATAGATGGATGGAAAGAGCCATGATAAATATAAGTAAACAGATAAAGATAAATGATGATGGATGGATGGATATAGCTAGACAATGGAGAAATTGGCAGGGACAGATGATAGATGATAAATAGATGATAGGTAGGAAGACGAGTACCTATAGGTAGACAAGTTAGATAGAGATGAGAGAGTGTCTGCCTCTGTCTCTCTCCCTCTCCCTCTCTCCCTCTCTGTCTCTCTTTGTCTCTGTCTCTCTCCTCTGTCTCTCTGTCTCTGTCCCTTTCTCTCTCTCTGCCTCTCTCCCTCTCCCTCTCTTTCTCTCCCTCTCTCTCCATCCCTCTCTTGCTCCCCTCTCTCTCTCCTCTCTGTGTCTCTCCATTCTTCTCTCCCTCCTCTCTCCCTCTCTTTGTGTCTCTCTCCACTCCTCTCTCTCTTCCTCTCTCCTTCTCTTTCTCTGCCTCTCTCCCTCCATCCCTCTCTCTCTCCTTTCTCCCTCTCTCTCTTCCTCTCTACCTTTCTCTCTGCCTCTCTCTCTTTCTCTCCCTCTCCCTCTCTTCCTCTCTCTCCATCCCTTTCTTGCTCCCCCCCCTCCTCTCTCTCTCCCTCTCTCTGTGTCTCTCTCCATTCCTCTCCCTCCCTTCCTTTCTCCTCTCTCTGCCTCTCTCCCTCCCTCCATCCCTCTCTCTCTTCCTATCTCCTTTCTCCCTCTCTTTCCATCCCTCTCTCTCCCCTCTCTCTGTGTGTCTCTCTCCATCCCCCTCTCTCTTTCTATCTCTCTCCCTCTCTTTTCATCCCTCTCTCTCCATTCCTCTCTCCCCCCTCTCTCTGTGTCTCTCTCCATTCCTCTCCCACTCCCTCTCTCTTTCTCCCTCTGTCTCTGTGTGTCTCTCTCTTCCTCTCTCCTTCTCTCTCTCCATCCTCCCCTCTCTCTCTGTCTCTGTCTCTCCCTCCCTCCCTTCCTCTCCCCAGCACCTCATACTCCTACAAGTCTGGGAGTGATGGAGGGCGTTTGGAGCTCAGGACTCTCTTGGCTCTAGCAGGCTGCTCCACGGCCCCTAGAACCAGACTCTCTGCTTTGTGGTGCCAGTGCCTCCATCCACGCCTGTCTCTCTCCCAATCTAGGAACCAGCATCTCAGCAGTGCCCAGAACTGAGGATGGCCGCTCCGCCCCACTCATCCCCTGCCTGGCGGTGCTGGGAGCCGGGACATCCTTCTCTGGCCTTGGTTCTGACCTCCTGAGTCAAAGCCCCTTCTCCTTTCCCAGTTACCAGCCAATAACTTGACGGGGCAGGCTGCCAGGGGCCCCGTCTCCCGCCATGCCATATGCCAGGATGTCAAAACAATACGGTCTGACCTCAGCCTTCCAGCAAAGTCTGGGAGCTGGACTCCTCCACACCCTTCCCCCTCACAGGACCACCCCAGCCTCACCTGGGTAATGGCCACTTAATGACCCCCAGGGATGCCAGTGCCAAGCGCCAGTGGAGGGCCTTCTGCCTCAACACCTGCCACAGAGAGAAGGAAATCTGAAAGACCTTCATGCCCAGGAGCCGCATCCAGGGCTTAGGACAAGAGCTCGAGATCAGAGGCTTGAGAGCCAGGCCAGACCAGAAGGCCTTCATTTTACCCCTCAGGAAACAGGCTCAACAAAAGGAAATGAATTTAGAACCCAGAGAAGAGTATTAACCCCTCTGGGCCTCTATTCCTCATCTCTAAAATAAAGGAATCATCCTTGATTACCACCAAGGTAGGTGGCACAGTGGATAGAGCACTGGGCCTGGAATGAAGAAGACCTGAGTTCAAATCTGATCCCAGACACTTATTAGCTATGTGACCTTGGGCAAGTCACTCTCCCCTGTTTGCTTCAGTTTCCTCATCTGTAAAATAAGCTGGAGAAGGAAATGGCCAACCACTCCAGGATGATCTTTACCAAGGAAACCCCAAATGGGGTCACAGAGTTGTACATGACTGAAAAATGATTAAATGACTGACTTCCTTCTGTTAAACCTATGATCCTGTGAAGGAATGAATGAAGAATGAATGAATGAATGATTACCACTGGGAAGGAGGCCTCCAGCGAAGGCCCCAGGGATCTGGGCTCATCTTGGCGCCATTTTGCATTCTACTCATCCATGACCCAGATGGCACGCTTATCAGTTTGGCAGTTGACCTGGGGCTAGGAGGGAATCCCTAACTCCCCGGATAACAGAATCCTCCCAAGTGGCCTCTCCGGGCCACAGGGCCCTTTGGCCCTCTCCCAATGCCTCGTCTTCTCTCCCTTCTCCTCTCAGCCTCCTTGACTCCCCTGGTTCCTTCCTGTCTAGCATCTAAAATCCCTCCTCCAAGGAGAAGTCTCTCCCCGTCCCCCTTCCTCTTGGGGCCTCTCCTGAGCCGAGCTCTGTTCTCCCCTCCATCTAGTGTGGCTCTTCGGGCTCTCCTTCCCTATCGAGGTTTCCACGATGTGACCACGAGTCAGCGCGAGAAATTAAAAGGGAATTTGGGGCGAGTTTTGTGGGTGCAGCCAACGACTCGCGGATGACACAGAAAAGGTTCAGAAATTTTGTGTGTCGACCGACTTTAGCTTTTAATGCCACAAATGCACACAATTTCTCCTCTAAAGGAAGAATCAATAAATTAAATGAATAAATATTCAAATGAAATGAGTGAAAAGGGAAAGTTCTCAAGAAGAACGCAAAAGCCCCCAAATCGTCCCTGGATTTTCAGACTGGGTGTTGGGGAAGGACGTGTCCCTAAGTGGAGAAGGGATGCCACGAGTGGTTGCACGCTGTCTTCCTCGCCAGACTGTGAGCTCCTGGAGGCCAGGGAGTGGATTTTTGTTTGTTTGTTTGCTTGCCTTTGTCTGGAACTTAGCACTCGAGGCAGGATTTGAACTCAGAGCTTCCTGCCCCTAGATTCAGTACTCTGCCCACTGAGCCACCTAGCTGCCTCTGCCTGGCATACGGGCGGCCTTTAATGGAGATTTGTTCGCCTGACCTCCGTGAGCCTCAGAGGCTTACCTCTCAACTGGCGATGACAAGCTAATTTCTCTCTGTGGAGCCCAAACAAGGGTTCACTGGCCTTGGGAGCGTCACATCTACAAAGGGAATAGGGAAGTCTGAGGTCTTCTCTAGTCATCTACAAGCTCCTGTCTCTTCGCAAAGTGATACTGAGGCTGCAGGATGGGGCTGCCTAGAGCAAGTGGGCATCCTCAAGGCACTGCCACGACACAATCGCTTTCTTTGGCTGCCATCTAGTGGGCTGTCCAATGCCCGGGCACAGATCAGAGGCTTGTTCTCAATGCAGCCCTCTGAGAAAGTCCCCCAAACCAAGGTAGAACTAGAAACTGTTACCCATGGGGCCAGGACAGGGCCAGGGACAGCTCCCTACCCATAGTGGGTGGTGGCCATCGGGAAATGGAGGCCCATCCTGGGGTACCCTCATGTTTCTGTGGGAGATGGTGAGGACTGGTGGGCTAGAAGGGGAAGGGCACTGGCCTTGGTTCAAATTCAGTCTCTGACCCGAACTCCTCTATGACTTGCCTCAGTTTCCTCATCAATAAAATGAGGAGGTTGTACTAGATGGCCTCTGTGGTCTCTTCCTGCTCTCTCTGTCTCTATCTCCCTCTCTTTCTGTCTTCCTCTCTCTCTGCTTCTCTCTGTCTCTCTCTCTGTCCTCTCTCTCTCTCTCCCCCTTGCTGTCTCTCTCCTCTGTCCTCTGTCTATCTCTGTCTCTCTTTCTCTGTCTCCCTCTCTTCTCTGTCCTTCTCTCTCCTCCCTCTCTGTCTCTCCGTCTCCCCTTTCTCTGTCTCTCTCTCTCTGTCTCCTTTTCTCCTTTCTCTCTGTCTCCCTCTTTCCTCTCTCTCCTCTCTGTCTCTCTGTCACCCTCTCTCCTCTGTCTCTTTTTCTCTCTCCTCTCCTCTGGCTATCTCTCTCTCTCCCTCCCTCTCTCTCCATCTCCCCTTTCTCTCTCTCTCTTTCTTTCTCCCTCTCCCCTTTATATGTCTCTCTGTCTCCCTCTCTCCTCTCTGTCCTCTGTCTCCCTCTCTCTCTCCCCTCTGTCCTCTCTCCCCCTCCCTCTGTCTCTCTGTCTCCCCTTCCTCTCTCTCCCTCTCCTTCTCTCTCTCTCCCTCTCCTTCTCTCTCTCTCTCTCTCTTTCCCCCTCTCTCCTCTGTCCTTCTCTCTCTCCCCCTTCCTCTCTGTCTCTCCGTCTCCCCTTTCTCTCTCTGTCTCTCCCCCCCACTCCCCATCCCACCTCTCTCTCCTCTTGGAATCCCTGGTCACCCTTCTAGAGTCAGCTCAGATGGGTCATATCTGTTTTTTTCTCTCAGCTCCACCTCTTAGGAATAATCCCTTCCAGAAAGCAATCTAATAAAGATTTGTCAAGTGCCTGCTATCCTATGACAAACCTACTACGACTGCGCTAAGGGCTGGGGAGGTTAACAGCTAACCGAGCCGAGGCCACGTGCCACAGAAGGGCTTCTTGGTCCCTCTCCGCTAGCTAGCAATGCTGACTCCTTGAAATATCTTTGGGTTATTTTCCATACACTTTTAAAAAACCCTTTAAAATCTTCCATCTAAGAATCAATACTAGGCAGAAGAGAGGGAAGGGCTAGCAATGGGTAATAAGTAACTCACCCAGGGTCACATAGCTAGGAAATGTCTGAGGTCAGATTTGAACTCAGAACCTCCCATCCACTGAGCCACCAGCTGCCCCTCCTTATATGTTCCATTCTCTTAGCTGGGTTTTTACTATTTCCTTCTCCATTTCCCATCGGGTGCCCTTTGAGGGCAGGGGCTGTTTTATCTCTGTGTCCTCAGCTCCTAGCCCAGTGCTTGGCACAGATCAGGGAGGTGCTGAATAATCTTTATTGAATTGCAATGAACTGAGCCGAGGGACCAGATAGCTAATAACTAGCATTACAAGTCAGGGCTTCAAAGCCTCTTACAAATATGATTTCATTTTATCCCTTAGAGAACCCCTAAGGTCCCAATAGAGCCAAAAAGAGAAGGCTCTAGTCAGAGGGCTCTGATGAAGCTTATCCTGTGTGAACTTGGGCAAATCACCTCACTTGACCTCAGTTTCTTCATCTGTAAAATGAACTGAAAGAGGAAATGACGAACCACTCCAGTGTCTTTGCCAAGAACACCCCCAAATGGGGACATGAAGAATCGGACACGACTGAAATGACTAAACCACAACAGAACCTTTCAAAGAGCTTCTAAATAGTTCAAGTATTGGAAAAGCCTTGAGAATGCCCACCCAGAGAGAACACATTGACAAGGATGGGCTCGAGCCCTGCCGCCATCTTGGTTTCCTCTTCTGGGTGTTATCTGGTCCATCCAAGTCCTTCCTAAACTGGGAGAGCTGCTACTCAACCCCAGAATCCACATGTAGCTCTGACTGGAGCAGAGGATGATGGGACCACCTTTCCTAGTTGGTGCTGTTCAGTCATTTCAGTCTTGTCTCTTTGTGGCCCCATTTGGAGTTCTTTTGGCAAAAATACTGGAGTTGTTTGCCATTTCCTTCTCCAGCTCATTAAAAGAAACCCAACACCCCCCCCCCTTCCATCTTAAAATCAATACTGTTTATTGGTTCCAAGGCAGAACAGTAAGGGCCAGGCAATGGGAGTTAAGTGACTTGCCTAGTGTCACAGAGTTAGGAAGTGCCTAAGACCTAATTTGAATCCAGGACCTCCCATCTCTAGGCCTGACTTTCAATCCAATGAGATACCTAGTTGCCTCCTCTCCAGCTCATTTGACAGATAAGGAAACTGAGGTAAACAGGGTTAAGTGACTTGTCCAGGGTCACATAGCTAAGGATCCAAGACTGGATTTGAAACCTCTCTTTGCTCTTTAGCTCTAAAGACTTGAACCCACCCCACCAGGCAGCTCCTTGGAGTGAGAAGATGGAGCTGAGCATCTTCCTTAATTCTGGAGTGGGGAAACCCCAGGTGCCTTCAAGGCTTTGGCTGGACCTATCCTTTTGTCTCAGATTCTTTTGACTGCTTCTCTGTGTAGATGCTCCCCTGCTTTGAGAATGTCAGACCCTTTGGGGCACAAATGACTTCCCTTTTGTCTCTGTGTCTCTGGTGCCCAGTGAGGCACTTAAGGCAAACTGGAGTTTCTCTAGAAAAGGTCCCGGCCTAGAGCACTGAATTTGGGTCCAGAGTTCCCCTCCCTGCTCTGGCCAACCATGCTCACTGTCCACCCCTCAAACAACAAATCTGGGTTCGCCTGCCTCTAGTTTTGTTCCAGCTGCTCCCCATTTCCCTGTCTCTGCATGCTGAATCCCTCCTTGGTCCAAATGCCACCTTCTCCAGGGAGTCCTCCTTGACCCCAGCTTCCTCCCCTTCTCCCCAACAGTCGGTAATGACCGTCTCCCTCTGACGGAGGTGATAGTAGATATTCAACACCCAGCTCTGCGAAAGAAAAAATCACACCTCTGGACACATTTTTAAGAGTTTAATCTGCATTATTAACGTTTTCTCCATCACAAGTCTAGACGATTAACAGAACATGAGCCTTGATTTGTGGGGTTGACAGATTCCTGCTTGCGCTGCAAATGGTCTTGAACCTCCGTCCCGTGGCTTCTCCCGACTACCCACCTGTAAATGATGACTGCAGAGTATTGTGTGTGACTACGGTCTCCCTGTTGCACTGGCAGCCCTGCGAGGGCAGGGACTGCCTTCTCGAAACGTCACGGCTCCTCCCAGGGGCTCGCACTAAAGAGTTACGCAGCTAATAAATGTTGACTGATAGGTTTATGGATGCCTGAGATGGGGTTCTGGTCTCGGCTCTGCTCCGTACTTAACTCTGGGGTCTATCCCTTAACATCAATTACCCCATCTGGAAAATGGAGTCATAATTCTGGCATTACCTACTCAGCAAGACGGTGGTAAAGACTGAATAGTGCTGTCTAATAACACGAACTGTTCTTGCCATCTCTTGTGGAGGTGGCCAAATGGGCTAAGTGAATTATTGCCCACACTGGCTTTTCTCTCTGACAGTGGCCACACTGGCACAACGTTCCAACTGCTACTTCTATGTGTTTGCCTGGAGTGCTCGAACCCCTCACCACTCCCTGACTTCCTCGACAGCTCAGATCCTACCTTCCATCTTCTCTATAGAGATCTCATATGTACCCAGTCATCCACATGGTCACCCCTATGTGAGAAAAGAAACCCATTGAGGACATTGATTGTATTTTGCCTCTTTGTATCCCCAGTTTCTTAACACAATGCCTGGATGGTAAGAGTGATAGAGGTTTATGGATAGAACAATTGGCCTTCTTCTAGAAAGGGAGAAACTAACTCACTTATTTTGAACTGTCTAGGACTGTGTTGGCGAACTTAAGGCACGCATGCCAGAGAGGGGGACTGCTCCCTTTTTCTCTCCACATGCACCTGAGGACATCTCTCCCATTACCCACCTTTCTGCCCAAAAGTCCAATGGGACTACTTACTCCCTTCCCTGTCTGAGGTAAGATGGGGAGCTCATATATAGTGTGAAGGTTGCAGTTTGGGCACTCGGTCTCTAAAAGTTTCACCATCACTGGTTTAGGATGAGCTTTGCCCAAGACTGTCATCCATGCTGACATCTCTGCTTGGGGAAGCTGATAAACATTCTTTCCTGGAGGACAGACCACTTTCAGCCAAGAATTCTTTGGAAGCACCACCTGTTCTCTGAGGACTTCCTGATTCTGAAAGGTCTCTAGACAGTCAGCTGCAACTTGATGAAAAGTATTTCTAGGTACTAGTTTAATTTGGTTCAATAAATGCCTCCTAAGCCCCTACTATATGCCAGATGTTCTACCTGATGCTGGAGATACACGGACAAAAAAAAAAGGAACTTGTTCCTGCCCTCAAGAAATTTACCTTCTTCCAGAAGTGCTTCACCCTCTTGTACCATAAATCACAAGAGCACAAAATTTGGTACAAGAAAGTCTATCTTGGATTCCACCCAAGGGGCTATATACAACCAAAGAGGTCTCATGTCAGGTCCCCTGTGAAATGGAGCCAACAGTCCAACGTGCACTTATTAAGCATTTACTGTGGCAAAGGCACAGTGTGAGGCACTGGGGTTACAGAGACCAAATGAAAAATGAGGAGACGTCCAAAGATCACATTACAAAGAAGCTACATTTCTAAGCGTTCAGGCAGCAGCTGGTGTGGTGGACTGAGCAGAAGCCAGAAGACCAAGGCTCAAGGCCTGGTTTCTAAGACATTCATTGCAAAGCCTCAGAGAAGTCACTCTGGCTGTCCACCTCGAGGGCTAGCAAATGGCCAAAGACGAGCGGGCTAATCAAGATGCCACAATTATGCACATTAGAGCCCAGGTTTTGACTCTCGGGTTTAATATGCACCCCAATCCATCATGCAGAAACACACACCCTACTGCGCCTCTCTGAAAGTCACTCTACCTTTCTGTCCATCGCCTACCTACTCAGGACTGAAGACTGAACCATCTGAAGCCTCTACATGGGGCGTCTTGCTTGGAGAAGAGGTAGGGGTGGGGGGCTAAGAGCTCCGGGGATCACAGACCCCCTTCACTCACACCCTAGCTCAGCAGCCACCCCCTTGACAATGCATGTCCCCAACACGCTTCCTTCCACTGAGCCCACTCCCGGCCGGCTATCCTTCTGACTTCTGGAGAGCTCGGAGGCTGACAAGGTTTCCCGACTAAGCGAATCCTTGATCTGGTGGAAGGGAATTTGATGCATTCACCGACTTTCCCCTCTCCTACTTCTGAGATAACGTGGGTTTGTTTTATAGTCTGAGGAAGGAAAACGCCGTCTTCTTACTCCCTCCAGCTGTGCTTATCGCAAGATGCAGAAGCCACACCGACGGCGGGGTGAGGGCTCTGAAAAGGATTGAAAACCCCGTTTCAAGGAAAGGGAGCCGCTCAAGAGCAAAACCCCAATCAGAGGATCAGGAAGTCCTGGGGAAATGGACCCAACCCAAAGAAATCACGGTGTCTCTTTAAGCCTACGGCCATTAAACACCAGCTAGGCTGAAGGGAGACATTCTCTTGGATAGCATGCGATCGTCTGCCAGCACCCCGTGCCATCGATGCCTTCCTCTGTGTGGCCTCTCTCATTCCCACCAAGCCCTGGAAGACTCTCGTAGTGGCTATCCTCATTTCCGCTCGCTCTCCTCTCCAGAACGATTTTCTCGTCAGTTCGGTCGGCTTTCTTAGGGATGGATTTGGTCTGATGACTTCTTTTCAGAAGGCTCTATTGGTTCTCAGGTGGTAATCCGGCCTCCCTACCCTCTGGAACCATTCTGTCATCGTCATCCTCTCCATCCACCAGCCAGTGTGTATCGAGTCCTTTCTAAGCGCCGAGGACACAAAGAAAGGGGAAAAAGCAACACCTGCCCTCGAGGAGCTCCTGTTCTAGCCTGAAGAGGTCTCGGAGACAGCGGTCCATGCCTGATCCCTACAGAACAGATGGAGAGGAGGCAGCTTTGGAGGTGGGAGCAGTGGTGTGGCGTTCCGCAGGGGATGGCACACGTGATCCTGGATGTACTAGGGAGCCGGCACGAGCAGGGGTTTGAAGGTGTCGGGCCCAGGCTTCAGGAAGATCACTTGGGGAGCTGGGCGGAGAACGGACTGAGAATTGGTGCAGAGACCAATCCAAAAGTTATTAAAGAGATCCAGGGGAAAGAGGGCCTGAGCTTGGGCCACGGCCACGAGTGGAAAGAAGGGCTCATGGGAGAGACATTATGGCCGTGAATCATTTGTCAACTGATCAGACAGAAGGGGCGAGTGGGGGCTGAAAGCGGGGGAGTGGAGCTGGGGATTTGGAAGGGTAGATTTGGAGAAAATGAGTTGTTCTGGACATGCTGAATGTGTTCAGTTCGCAGTGTGTAGGGGCCGCTCGGCCAGGAATCTCCAGAAGGTGGCTGGTGATGAGGACTAGAGCCGAGGAGAGCCTGGGGCTGGACGTGTAGATCTGACGTGGAGTGGGACCTCGAGCTGACTAAATGGGATGGTGTAAAGGGAGAAGTCGGCAATTAGGACTATCCAGTTAGTGAACATGACTTGGGGGAAGAACCAGCAAAGGGGGCTGAAAAGCAGTTTAAGGTAGGAGAGCCAGAAAAACAGATCACAAGAGCTTAGATGATCAACAGTGTCAAAGGCTGCAGAGAGAGGACGGAGAAAAGGCAATTTTATTTCACAATGAAAAGATTGCTGGTAACTGGAGAGGCCAACCAACAGACTGCCTTTGCCAAAATTGTTCCCCTCTGCCTGGGACGCCCCGTGGACCCTCATCCTCCAGGAAGCCCTCCCTGATCATCCTTTTCCCCTTGGACTTCTGATAGCACTTTGCTCTGTATTTCTAATTCACTTATCATGGTAAAGTTGCGTATTCGATTCTGTCTTAGCTCCATGAGTACCGGGGCTGGGTTTTATCACAATTTAACTCTGTATTTCTTCTACTTCAGAAACTAATGGAAATCCTACGCTGCCTATCCATCATTTTTCCCATTATAGCTCTCCTCTTAGGCCAACCCCCTTGTATAATGTGTCGCAGGCCATACATGCTCATCATGGACCTCCACTGGCTCTTACAAGGTCGAGGTCAGGCTGAGGACTGGGATTCTCTATAGGGGGAAAAATCCATTTCAACTGGTCCAATCTTTCTCTCTTGGCTCCTGTTCATAACTCGGAAACAGAGAGAGCCACGGGACAAAGAGGGCAAAAGCGATCACCCAATGAGGCAAAAATGTAATAATGCCTTCGGCCACATCTTAACGCATTAGTTATTTATGAAAAACAACCAACCTTTTTTCTAGCCATCAGTCAAGATCTAATATGCAAAACTCACGGTTTGCACATTAGCCACAAAAAGGCAAGATTCTGTGGTTTTGGACTTAAAATGCTAAGTTTTATACAGGGATATGGAATCGTCTCCCTCCCTCCCTGACCTGCCTGGCACCACCACCCTAACCCTTCCATCTTCATGCACTGGGAATGAAAAAGCAAAATGGCGGATGGGTTCTGTCTTCTAGTCGTACAACCATGATTTTGCTTTTTAAACTATTGGCCCCCACGTCCATGCATGCATGGTCTTGTAGTTATCTTGCAAGGAATCAAAAGGCAATGGCATAGGTTGAAATAAGATCTTTTCAGCTGGCAGGACCACAAAGTTAACATGTTGGGGTATTCTGGGGGCACAAATTCTGCGGCCTTTAAATGTGGATGCTCACAACACTGTTTCCAAAACAAACCTCTCTCTTTACAGGCCCAAACCTGTCTGGTAGGCAAAGCTAACCAAGGCTCCGTCTCAAACACCCACACCCTGGCAGCCTTCCATTTCAGGAGGGGAGAATGGCCTCTGCCTGGCCCAGTTCTGCAGTTGGGGCTGGGCAGACACCAGACCACGTGGGCCATCGCTGCACGTGGCAGGTGGGGAAGGCAATTCTGAGTGCTGTGGCCCGAGCATGGCACTGGAGCCTCGATAGCTCAAGAGACTAGCCCAGAGCCCACTTTCTCATGATGGTGGCAGAGAGAGAAAGAGCTCAATGTAAAGGGGAATCAGGATATCCACACCCACCACAGATGGGGCATCCTGGGTGGTTCACTTAGGAAGGGACAGTGGACCTTCTGGTAATAACTTCATCTGACAACACAAAGTTTGTGGCCTGGAGATTGGCCAAATGGGGTGGGCCGTGACTTCTCGGTGAATGGGTCGGGTTCTCATTAGGTGAGCGACTGTGCCCACCTTTGGGAAGGAGCTGGTCCTGAAGGGCAATTGCTCCTTTAACTCACGACTGGTCCTCCCAGGCCCAAAGGAGGTCTGGGGATGCCAGAAGTGATCTAAAACGATGCCACGAGGAGGGGCAGGCAGCTCCATCTGCTCAGGGGTGCCAATGTTCAGAGCGGGGTACAAACAACCCAAGAAAAGAAGCTCTTTGTGAGAAGAGAAGGTGTGTCAACCCTGATGGAGAATCTTAAATTCTGGTTTCATTTCTGTAAAAAAGCATGAGGCTTGAGTACTTTCTTTTAATAGGGCGGGACAGGGACTTTTCAGAGCTATCATTTAGAACTGGCTCTCATCGAGAGCTCAGGGCTTCCCAGATGCAAGAGAACGGGCCTTTGGGGCCGGATCTGAGCAGTACCAAGAGCAGAGGCTCCAGAACTTTCCTGGTCTCGTCCACAGTTCACTGGACTCCCAGGAGGCAGCAACCTTGAGGTCTTTAGCTGTCCGGCTGGTGCCGAAGAGAAGTTGTTTTCTTTTTCTCCTCGGTCCCCACCAGCCATCTGCCCCTGGCACTGGCAGAACAAACAGCTGCCCACAAATGGCTGTCTCTGCCTGGGGAGGTGGAGTCCTGGCTTGGTGTGGGATGGCTTAGGACGTCGCGGCCACAAGGCCTGACCTAAGGAAGGCTCTGAAGGAACTTTAGGCAGTATCTTTACTCTGGGGGCTCAAAGGGCAGCCTCCTGGGCTGCTCAGGCCCTCCTCAGACCTCTGGAGACGCCACTTTGCTCAGAAGAGTTTCCAAACAACAACAGACAAAATAGAAGAAGACAGAAGCAAAGCACGTCCAGACACACGGCTCAGGCCTCAGGTCAGGGAAGAGCAGGACAAAACGGGTCAGTCTGAGCCCGCCTCGGGCTCCGAGCTCAGGCTGGTCGAGGCCCCGGAGAGTATTTCTTCTAAAGTGATCAGCGGCAGTTTTCTGAGGCCGCAGCGTGCACCCTCCCGCTGTTAAAGAGCGAGCCCACCTAGCCTGGCCCCTTCTATGAAAACATTGTCTTGTGCACCTCGCGCCCTCCCAAGGTTCCTGCCTACATGAGGCCGAGCACAAACGTTCAGAGGAGGAGGAGGAGGGGGCAAACAGCCAGCCACCTGCCTAGCCACACTGGGGGGAGGGGAGGGAGGACGGGGCAGGGTTAGGAGAGCTCAAAGCCGGTGTTCATGCTGATGGCGTAGCGGAGCTTCTCCCGAAGGATGCTCTTCTTGCTGTAGTTGGGCAGCTTGAGCAGGTTGAAGCACGTGGAGGAGGTGGGCAGGCGGCCCCCCGGCTCCTTCTTGCGTATGGTGAAGAAGCCCCTGAGCACACTGCCCAGCGTGTCTCCCGTGTCCTGTGGATACACACAAGAGCCAGCTCTGAGCCGTGCCGGCCTCCCTGCTAGCTGCGTGTGCGCACACGCAGCCCCAGCACCAGCTCCACTGAAAACCCCTTCCCTTGAGGTGCTCTCAGGCACAAGGGGGCTGCCTGGCCCGTCCGGCTCAACCCTCTTGTTTACTGTTGCTCCTCCTGGGCGGTTTGGGGTTTTACTTCTGCTGAAGCATCACACATTCTCCTTCAAACCCTCGGTCTGACCTTTGCTTTACCAGCTAATGAGAAGCCAAGGAAGAAGATGGCACCCAAGTGATGAGGGAACGGGGGCCGAGGGGGGAGTCGGGGAGAATGCGGTTCCACCTGTCGTGTGCTCACTGGCTGTGCGGCCCGAGGCACATGACTTAACCCTTCTGGGCCTCCGTTTCCCCCTCTGTAAGAGGAGGGCTCGGGCTCAGTGGCGGACGCTCCCAACATCTGCAAAGGCAGAGATGGGCCCCCCAAAGGTCAGACTCCACTTGTGTCCCTGCACCTTCCTGATGGCCGCGCTCCCATGTCACACCCTCACTTTCTGTCCCAGTAACAACCCTAACCCGGAAGGACAAGGGCCAGGCAAACAGGGTTAAGAATCTGGCCTAAGAGACACAGCCAGGAAATGGGCGAGGCCAGATCTGAACCACTCAGGCTGCGCCCCCTCCACACTCCCTGATCTCTCTGACGCCTCAGACAAATCAGCTCTTCGGGCGCTATCACGGACACCCCCACCACTGAGCAGAGATATGGGGGGTTTCACCGAGGTCAGAGTCTCTGGGCCAAAGTCCTCGGGTCACAGAAGGCAAACCCGGGCCGAGAAGCAAGGGGCTGGCCCAAGGCCGGAATGCCATTCTTGCTCTTCAGACCCCAAATTCAGGCCCTCACGATGAAGACCTGGCAGGGAGTTCCCTTTGGTAGATGATTGTTTAGACCAGACTATTGCTGTAAGGCAAGTCCCCAACCAAAGAGAACTCTGTAAGGCAGGGTGAGGGACAAAGAAATCCAGCAACTCCTTACCCACTGGCCTGCCCTATGGGGGGAGGGGGAGCCCCTCTGGCCAAGCCTGGAGCTTTCTAATCACCTGCCTCTCCCCTCCTCCCTGCCAACAGAGCCTTGAGCCCTGGAAACAGAGGGCGTAGCCCCCCCCTCCCCCAGCCAGCCCATCTAACACTGCTGGCACCCCAGAGGAACCCATCAGGCCCATCAAACTTTTTAAGAGAGACCCGGAAGTACCTGGTCATCAGACACCTCGACGCAGCGGATGGAGAAAGGAGGCTTGAGGTAGGCAAACCCTAAGAGTGGGGGCCGCGAACAGCTGGTCACAAACTGGAAGAAAGCAGACCGTTCAAAGGTGGGCTTGAGCCCTGGGTCCAAGTCGTGCGTAGCAAGTCTTTTCCAGAAATCAATGTTTACAAGAGGCCCAAGCACTTAACCAACCGGTGTTTGCTCCCTCACTGGCCATCAACAGCACATGCTGCAGTTCAGTACTGTTCATTCTGTCATTTCAGAATGGTTTAAAAATGACAAACCGACTCTTAAAATGGCTTTCCCCAGCCCCATTAATACGGAATCCCTGCGATGACACAGGCCCGTGGCAGTGAGATCCCTGGGTCACAGGTACCCTGATGTGGATGGCCGGGAAGACTACCGGGGGGACTGCTTGGGGCCAATCTAGGATTCCTCACTAGAGAGCAGTTTAACAATCCACACAAGAAAAACAAAATGGATAAAAACAATTTATGCACTTACTATGTGCTTAGACTATGGATTCCCTAGTCCATAAACCTAAGCTAGCTCCTAAAGAAGGACAATGCACCGGGCTTAGAAATGCAAGCTAGACTACTTAGAAAATTACCTGGCGCTTCTTACAGTTCCAAATTACTCCATGGGGCAAAAAGCTTTCTCATAAACACAAATGTGCTACTGGTAATGCTGAACTGTTATGAACTCTGGCCCGTCACAGTCTGGCAAACCAAAGACTCAGGTGAACCACAGGGTACTTGAGCCACACAGTAGGCACCAGTCAGCTCCAGGAGCCTGTTTCCAGCAACAACTTACAAGAAGTAGGAAAGGGAAGGCCATTAAATCACAGTATGATGGGGGGGAAAGTGGGCTGGCGTGGGCAATAGAGAGCCTGCCTGACTTTGTGCCGATAGCCTTGAAACACCAAACCATACACAGGAGAGATCCTTCCCCTTCTGTGTGGTGCAGGCCCCTTTTTGGGCCAGTCTGGCGAGGCTTTTGGAACCCATCTCAGAAGAAAATGTATTGTCTACCCTCAAAACGGAAGGAAATGCTAAAATTGCAGTTAGATGTTAATGAAGACAGACGTCATTTTTTCCCCATTCAAGTCCCAGACCCTGGGATAAGAGCTTCAGCAGTTGGGAGGAAAGGTTTTATCATTTTAAACCATAGCCACAGCTGCCTGTCTGCCTACTGGATAACCGCCCTTCTTTCTTTTCTTGGTTCAGGGTCCTAGGAGAGAATGAACAGAACCGTTGTGGCCAGGACACTGCGGGTTTGCGGGGAGGACAGATTTTTTTTTTTTAATAAAGAGCAGCAAAGCCCCTCAAAGTCACGCCCATTCCTTGGCCAGTAAGAGGTGACTTGGATGTCTAAAGTATCACCTCACTGGAGCTCTGAACTGTGTCCAAAGGGCTATAAAGCTGTGAACTGCTGCAGAGTAAAGGGAGCAGAATCGGGAGAACGCTGTACACAGTAACGGGGATCAGCCACGAAAACGTGGCTACTCTCAGCAATGCACTGACCTGGGACATCCTGAATGACTTATGGGGAACGCTACCCGCCTCCAGAGGAAGACCCGCTGGAGTCGGGTGGGTGTGGATCAAAGCAGAATGTCTTTCCCTTCAGTGTATTTTCAGTGCTATTTTGGCGTGTTGTAGGAGGGGCCTCTTGGTGAGCGTTCTGCATGATGATACACGCACGGCCAACATCAAATTGCTTACCGTCTCCGAGTGGGCAGAGGGAAGGGAGGGAGTCGGTTTGGACCGTATAATTTTGGAAAGCATTTGCTGAAGACAACCATGTACACGTAATTGGGAAAATAAAACATCTTTGAATCAAAAAATTACATTTGTGAAAGTATTATTTCACGTTAGGAGCATTTTAGGTTTCCAAAAGGCTCTCCACAGAACAATGCTGTCAGGGAGGTCAGATATGATTATTCTCAATCTACACAAGAGGAAACTGTGGCTGGGGGGGGGGGGGGGGGGTTAGGTGACTGTTTGATGAGTGGCAGAGCCAAGGCAGGAACTCAGCTTCTAAAGCTGCTCAAGGCTCTTTGCACTTCCCTAAAAGGAGGCCTTCCTCCATATATTTAGGGGACAGACAAGGTCAGTGGGGTTTTGTCCCTCAACAGACAGTGGAAGTGCTTCTAATACTCCTGAGGGTGGAGGGTCCTGGTGGTCCCCAGGATCCACTTCTGGGAACATCGCCCCTACAAATCTCCCAGAATCCCCAGGGCCCCACCTTCACTGGCTTGGCCCCAGGATTTTCACAAGGAAAGGGAAGCAATCAGCTGAGAAAAAGCTGCCATGTTGTTAGGTCACAGGACACTGTGGCCTCCACATATGTGGTACAGAAGGATGTCAGGGCCCCAGAACCCGTCAGTGTTTAAGAGGCTGATGTTTTAAGGCAGATGAATTTACCTTCAGAAACATAGCTCTTTCCTCTGGGGTAAAGTCATTGGCCAGAATGTCCCAGAGCCAAATGATGACTCGATGACTCCCGTGAAAACCACCATAGTATACTGTGTGTTTCCTGAAAAATAATTGTTTAGAAATTTAGTACAGAATGAATTTGCCTGTAGAATTAAGAGACACATAACCACGACACACATCCACCCACAGGCATAGTGAACTCTCATTGGCCAGCTCTAACACCTCTGCCCGGAGCTCTTGCCCTTTAAAGCCATGCTGCCTTTTTTTTTTAAACTCCTTACCTTCTATCTTAAAATCAATACTGTATATCAATTCCAAGGGCATGGCAAAGCAAGGCAATGGGGGCTAAGTGACATGCCCAGGGTCACACAGCTAGGAAGTGTCCGAGTTCAGATTTGAACCCAGGACCTGCCATCACCAGACCTGGGTCTCTATCCCCTGCCATACTGCTTTAATGTCTCCCCGAGTCCCCAAGGCTGAGGATGGAGGGCCTGCCCTGCTCCCAGCAGATGCCAACATACACCCTAGACCTGTGGCCTCACTGGCCATTCCTGGTCCCTGCCTCACTTTAAGTCTTCCAGGTCGATCTCCGCATTGTCACCAGAGATCAGGCGCTGCAGCTCAGGGGTGGAGAACATTCGAATCCATTCCCATTTGATAATAGAGCGGAATCCACTGATGAGAGAGGCTGTCTGACTTTTGATTTGCGTGTGCATCCGGAAATGGGCCATTAGATGAATGTAGCTGATTCTGTTCCAAAGGGGAAAACACACACAGACACTTCATGTGAACAAACCAGGCACATTTCTGTCTTAAGGGCTTAAGACAGTTTGTTCCCTGACTCAGAATCTCAGACCTGGAAGGGATGGCAGAGGCCGCCTCGTAAGCTATCCTGTAAAGACGATCAACTAAGAAACACTCGGCTATTCTGATGCGGACAATGATCCAAGGCAATTTCAAAGGACCCAGGAAGAGGGCTGCTCCCTGCCTCCAGACCTCTGAGCCCGGACTGAGGCAGACTTTTATTCTCTTTATTTTTATTGTTTTCTTTTGTAACCTGGCTAATATACAAATGTGTTTTGTGTGACATCACATGTATAAGCAATATCAATTCTAAGACAGAAGAGCAGCAAAGGCTAGGTAACAGGGTTGTGACTAGCCCAGGGATCACACAGCCAGAAAGTGTCTACGGTCACATTTGAACCCAGGACCTCTCAACCAAATCCAGGCCTGGTGTCTAATCCATTGTGCTACCCAGTTGTCCCTAAATTGCTTTTCTTTTTAAGGAGGGAGGTGGGGTAAGAAGGAGGGGGAGAATTGGGAACACAAAATTTGAGGAAATGGTTATTATGTTTTGCATGTAATTGGGAAATTTTTTACAAAGTAAAAATCATTACTATCCCACTCAGCATTCAAACTGTTCTGATGCACAAGGAATTCAAATAAAATGCAATTTCCTAAAGAAGTGAAATAAGCTGAGTCAAGTCTCCACTGCTAATTTCCTAAGTAAAACCTTTGTTCAGACTTAGAACTTCAGCCCAGCCACGGTCCTTCTATTACACTCAGAATTAATTAGCCAGCCTTGAAAATAGTACTTTAGCACCAGCAGCCCGTTTAGCCGCAGAGTCCGAGAAGCCGTCTGACCCCGCCAGGTCGTTGCTCCCAATATACCAATATAAGTGTGTGTCCCTCCCCAGAGAATGAGATGAATGGCTCCATCACCTCGGATGTCCTTCCCGGCTCCGACACCCCCTGTGCTAAGGCCCCTTCTAGCCCTGACCCTTGAAGTGCCAGACTCCAAGGATTAAGAAGTCACATGACCCTTCAACATGTGCCACAAGGAGCCCTGCCATTGCTAGTTGCCTACAAGTACTCTTCAGTCCAGGCTGATAAGTGTCCTCATCCTGAATGCTCCCCAAGACCCTGCCCCCAAAGGAAGTCCAGCACCCACAGCTGCCTCCTCTTACAGTCGAGATGCTGGCTGTGAAGTGCTTTGTTGACCCTCATCTGTTCTGCTCCTGTCAGCTCTTCTCATTATTCCATAATGACTGTCCAGAAGGGCGTTCTGACCTGGCACCCAAGGACTCGAGTCTCCTTTGTGAATCCTGGGCTCCCCTGTAGAATGAAGGTTTCTGAGGGGCCCCTCTGACCACCCAAGGCCCACCTGACTGACTGGCTCCTCAGATGGTGTCCTCTGCCGCTGTGCACCCTGGCACGCTATGTAGGCTGTGAAATGCAGCATAATCCCAGCTATGTGGGCCTCCCCCGCCTCCGTGTTTCCCCTCCACCATCCCTTTGGGGCCTCCTCTCTCCCCTTCATTAGTCCTGCCATTCTGTTGAGCCCCAAAGGGCCTGATGTCCTGACAGAATGCTCTCTGGTGGCTAAGTCTGAGATGGAAGGATTCCTCTTGATGCCAGGCTGCCCAGCCGAAAGCCCAGTGGGCCTACACAGGTGGGACCTCTGTGGGTCTGGCCCCAGCACCAAGGAGTCCCTGGCAATGATGGGCAGAGTGCAGCTGAGGCTGTCAGGCAGAGGCAGATGGAGAGAGGAGACAGCACTAACTGGAGATCAGAAGATCGGTGGGCACGAGGATGTTGGCAGAGCCGGTGCAGCAGGCCGGCCTGCTTTTCGAGACTCTGAAAGCTGACATTCATGACAGATTCCTAAAGCTGGTTATCTGTGAAAATAGCTATAGGGCTCCAAGCCTCATCTGGTTTTCTGTGTCTAAGTACCACTGTCTAAGGCATTGGGATTCATCACAGTGCCTTCCCTTTCAGAGGCCTGCCACGAGCTCTCTCCAGGGTGATCTGTCTCCTCTGAGGTGTCTCTTTGGGCCCACGCACCTGCATGGCCCAGAATCCATCTGTCTGTATCTAGAACTGTCATTAAGCTCCTTGGAATGCCACAGCCGGGCCACCTTTGACCTTAGAAGCACTAGTGCAAACAATAAATTGTCAATTCTTATTTTGCAAATCGAATTCACTACCATTTCTGCCTATGAACTGTAACCAGCAAATTCCATTATGGTCCTTATGGCCTCTTTCTACTTCCATTGATCTTAATAAATCCTCCACACAAGCCTGCAGAGCCAGAATGAAGTCTTTCCAAGTGGTGACCTGAAGAATCTAATTGTGATACTCACTTATTTTCATTTGTAACCGGAATTGTCTTCCCTCCAGGAACCAGTTCATGGCAAACAAGCTGATGAGGAAGAAGACTGCATTGTAATTACTGGACAGGCATTCTCCTGGAGATGGAGGGACCGGGTAAACTCCCGGAACAATTACAGAACGGGGGCAGACTGTTTAGAACAATGGGTCCCCCTGCAAAGCAGCACTGGAATGCCAATGGTCCCAGGCTGCCTCCGCCAGCCCAAAGGGGCCTTCCTCAGAGAGCCCAAGCCCTTCTGACTTGGCTTTGCTATTTAAGAACAGAAAGAGAGGGTCATGCTAAAGAAACACCTACTCCCCTGGGGGTACATCTGAAAAGGGCACAGAAGTGGGGGCAATTTTCCCTACAGATTTAGAAGACCGCATTTCCCATTTATGGGTCTGTTCATGAACCAGATCTGGTTTTTTGGAGATAGCACTTGGGTATGTGTGCATGTGTGTATGTCCGTGTGTGTCTAGGTGTATTGTGTGTGTGTGTGTGTGTGTGTGTGTGTGTGTGTGTGTGTGTGTGTGTGTGTGTGTGCGCCCATATCCACAGATCTATGCAGATTACAAGAGCTAGTGAGAAGAAAGCAAGTTGAGAAGCAGAAAATCTCCCAAAAGGCCACTGGGAAAGAGACCACCAAGCCTCTGTTTCGGAGTCTTCCCCTCTTGAAGTCCTATAATCCTCGGCTGGCAAGAGCCTAATCCTCACCATGGCAACCAACAGCCATGTCAGCCAGAGGAGAGGATTATGGCTTCAGCCAAGAATGATCCCTAATTGTGTTATCAGCAAAACCATGTCTGCAGAGGAAGCTTCTAGAGGGGGTCAGCACTGCAGAGGCTTGAGGAGAGAGCCCTCAGTTCACCAGGGGCCAGGAGAGAAGGCAGAGGGAGCTCCCCCAAACCCTCCAGCCTTGGCAGCCCTGTGCCGGGGGGTGGGGTAGGGGTGGGGGCCTGGGGACAGACTAAGAGGCCAGAGGAGAACAAAGCTGGAACAGCAAGCAGTGAGAGGGGGATGGGAACGGAGGCACACAAAGGACCCCACCTGGCCCATCACGTCTTCATCGTAGGACAGTGTCAAGCCCAGGTCACTGACATCTCCATCGTAGCGCTGTTGAAAGAGATGGGAAAGGCTTCAGGGTCAAGAAACTCAAGATCCAAGAACTATGGAGCCCATCTCCCTAACCCTCAGTGCTTTCCTTTGGGTGTGACATTCAGGGATGCACAAAGAGCTGTGTTTTCTAAGTACAAACCCCCCCTTTGGTCCTTGGAAGCAGGCCATGAGCTTTCATTAGTCCTCAGGCAGGGTTCTCAATAGGGCCCCTAACCCTAAGCCTGCAGCAGCCCCTAATATGGTCGTTTAATCAATTTAATGAAAAGAGGGGCTGAAGGGCAGCCCATCTTCACACCCATTAACAATGAGGTGCTGTAAAGGCCAAACATCTCCAAACAAGGGAGCCATTCCTGACCTCTACTTTGGGCACAATTTCCTCACTGCCTCCTCCCTGACACCCTCTTTCTACCTCAGTGGACAAATCCTCCTCCCACTGAGCCCCTTCCTTTGCTCGAGACAGCTGGGGTCACAAAGTGAGTCATCTACTTGCGGCAGCCCTAGCCCTGTAGCCAGTGTGCAGGAGGGGCCCTTGGCCTGCAGAGGCTAATTTAACAAGACAGTGGAGGGAGGGGAGGGGAAAGGACTGGTCTTATCACCCAATAATCATTTTGCTTCCTCCTTGGGCCTTCCCACCAGTCTATAAGCCCAATCAAGCGTCACTGACCCCAAGGGTTCAAACTGAACCAACCTTAATAGAAGTGAGGTTTTTATAGAACTCCGCATCCAGGGACGGCAGCTCATCCACCGAGCTGTAGAAGATGCTGTGATGGTGTCCAAGAAGCTGGCTTAGGAAGAAGGAAGCAAAAGGCACATCTACTACAATCCCCTGGAAATGAGAGAGAAGGGAACCTCAGACACTGCCCTTGGGCAGTTGATGGGATCCCCTCAGCATGAGCGGGCAGGACCCCAAACTTCCAGCACTGACAGCAGCCCCTTTGTGTCTTTGTATGCCATATCCGCCTCATGTCTCTGTCTTCCCACAAGTTCTCTTGGGTAGGTCGCCCTGCCTCCCCTATTTGCTGGGGGCCTCGAGATTCCCCTGACACTACATGGGTACTTGGATTCTTGACACATGACTGGCTGGCTTCCAATGCTAGTCAGCTATGGCCTTAGTAGCTTGCACACCTCATCGCTGCTGGGATGCCCTCTCTGGGATGGGCCATGGCCTGCTTGAAGGTGTCTTAATGCTCTGGGCGTCCGCTGCTCATTTTAATTCTTTGGAGATTGGGGCATCCCATCACTTGTAGCCATATGGCATCGGAAGGAGAGTGATGATGCCAAAAAGAAAACAGATACGGAACCCTCCTTCCAGGAACATAAGGCACCGGGGTTGCCAGCTACTCAGCAGGCTCTTGGGTCCTTGGACCTCACGAGAGCAATAGGGTGAAAGACAAAAGCACAACGTTCACCAGGGTGGGAGATGTAAGGTTTTAGAGGGGCTGGCACTGGCAAGTGATGAGAACACGCCAGTAGCATAAAACCAGATGATATGACCATCATGGGCTGAAGGAACTGGGGGGCACCACAATGGTTTTCTCCACGTTATTGGTGGAGGGGGAGCCCTTCCTGGTCCCCTCCACCTGCTTGTGGCCTGGCTCTCAAACTACCTTGTATTAGTTGTGTTTACACATGTGAATGTGACTGTAGGTGTGAGGGGACACAGGTTCACAATGTCTACTCCTCAACAGCAGGGATATTTTGTTCTTTGTGTATCCCCAGCCCTAGGCACAGTCCCTGGCACAGAGCAGGCACTTCATAAATGCAGGTGGACTGACTGTGCTCTAAGGAGAGCTCAGCCTTATGTTGGTTGGCCCCAAAGGGTGAAACCTGAAGCCCCAAATGGGAATTACAGGGAGGGAGGCAGATGTTGACCAAACATGAGGCCAATGTTGCTCATCATCAATGATGCCTCCAAGAGGAATGAGGGACCCCATGGATGGGCCTTGGACAGAGGACAGGGAGGGCCTCTTGCTAGAGATGCTGCAGAGACAAATGCTTCAGGGCTTGGACTAGATGACCTAAGGTTCTTTCCAACACTAACTGAATTCTCCCAGTCGATAACTGCAGGGAGAGAGGCTGACTCATTCCCCAACCCCCTTCCCTTGACCCAGATTCCCCTCACGCCACCCCACTCTTAGGGAAACATCAAACCAACATCCATTTGTCCTGCTGTTGATTCTCTTTTCTTGGTAAACATAACTGTTTCTCTTAGGTTTTTAATGAAGCGTGAAATGAACCTGCCTGTATCGGCTCAGGCCTTTGCCGCAGAGGTCAGCACAGCGCAGGCGCCCAGCTAGTCACCAGCCCCCAGGACAGGTCTCACTGCAGCTCCAAGACTCAGGGAGGAAGTGTGACCCACGGGGCCCAGTCTGTATAGTTCTTGAACATCTTAAGAAGTTGGCCCCCACCTCTACCCCACAGGGATAATGGGGGCCACAGGGGGTGCGATACTTAAAAGGACCAAGGCTATCTAGAGCCTGTTATTCCTACCAAGAATCCTGCTGGCTAAGTAGGAAGAAAGCTATTGAATCTGCCTCCTTCTGGCCTGGCCCCATGAGGGGCTCCTCCTTCCCCTGACTCTGGAGCCCAGGCAAGTCCCTCTTCCTATTTGCCTTCCTGGCCCACCTGCTGACTCCCACCCCCCAAATGGGCATGGATCCCAAAAAGAGAGGAAGAACAGAAGAGCTGGAGTGAAGCCTCTTGGGGCCCCGGCTCACAACCAGAGAGTACATTATGCCCCAAAGTACTAGGTAAATGAGGCCCCACTGGATATTCCTGTCAACCCATTGGGGTTGATGGTCTAAATAGGTGACTCCTCTGCTTCAAATGAGGAAACTGAGGTTTAGAGAAGGCCATCAATTGCCTGAAGTGGCCCAGGAAGTGATGGGATCCAGGACTTCGTAGCCCCAAGACTCCAAGTCCAAAGCTCACTCCCCTACATGCCAGGACCCCCCTCTCATGCCACTGCATTTGGGAGGGCTCTAGGTGACTGGGTCAGTCTCTGGATTTTCCATTGTTGGACCACACAATCTCAGAGCTCACAGCTCTTGTGTCCATCTACTCCACCCCCTCACATTTTTCAGAGGAAACCAAAGCCCAGAGAGGTAGTGACTTACCTCAGGGCACCCAGGTGGGAAGGGAAAGAGCTAGTATTCTTACCCCCTGCCCCCTCCGATCATGGCTCACCTCGTACACGGCCTTGCCCAGCATTTTCCCCACAAACTCAAAGAGCTGTAGGTAGTTCTCATGGATGTAGGATGTGGGCGATGGGTAGAGTCTCTCATCCCCACTGGTTGTCTACAAAGCACAAGGACAGCATGAGGTGAGTCAGGAGGCTGCCGCATGGCCTGGACCAGGCCCCCTCTATTCCCACCTCCCGAGCGGCTCCAGGCTGCCTGCAGCCCCTCAGCCTCCTTCTACAGTAGCGTACCTTGAAGAGATTCAGTGCTGGGTCAAACACCCTTTTGATGATCTCTTCCAAGAACTCCTTGAACACACCATCCTGGTCGATGCCAGCCTCGTCTACCCCCAAGTCGTTGACAAACTTCACTCGGATCACACCCTTCATGGCATTCTGGGAGAGCTGTCGGAGCTGTTCGTAGCCATCCTGTCCAGAACAGAAGAACAGCCTGTTAGCAATGCTGGGCTTCCTGAGGCCTTCAGATTCACCTCTGGGGACTTCCTCCCACATGCTGCTGCCCCCAAGGCTGATGGCCAAATTCCCTAAGAATGTCCTGATGACTGTACAAAAAAAATCAAGCCATTCTCCAACTGATAAATGGGTAAGGGACAAGAATAGGCGATTTTCAGTCAAAGAAATCAAAACTATTAATAAGCACATGAAGAAGTGTTCTAAATCTCTTATAATCAGAGAGATGCAAATCAAAACATCTCTGAGGTATCACCTCACACCTAGCAGATTGGCTAACATGACAGCTATGGAAAGTAATGAATGCTGGAGGGGATGTGGCAAAGTAGGGACATTAATGCACTGTTGGTGAAGTTGTGAGTTAATCCAACCATTCTGGAGGGCAATTTGGAACTATGCCCAAAGGGTGATAAAGGACTGTCTGCCCTTTGATCCAGCCATAGCCCTGCTGGGTTTAAACCCCAAAGAGAGCATAAGGAAAATTCAGAGCTGCGCTCTTTGTGGTAGCAAAAATTTGGAAAACGAGGGAGTGTTCATTGATAGGGGAATGGCTGAACAATTGTGGTATCTGCTGGTGATGGAATACTCTTGTGCTGTAAGGAATGATGAACTGGAGGGATTCCATGGGAACTGGGAAGGCCTCCATGAACTGATGTGAAGCAAAATGAGCAGGACCAGGAGAACGCTGTACACAGAGACTGAACCCAGGTCCTCCCAACTCCAGGCCTGATGCTCATCTAGCTGCCCCTGCCCTGCAGCCCTTTGTACTGCTCTGTTACTGACCTGGCATGTTGTGCCCTATAGTCACACGTGTGTTCCTTCTAGCCTAGGAGCACCTGGAGGCCAGGGACCGTGTCCTGTCCTCCTCCCTTTCCCACACAGGGACTCACCCAAAGTTGATGCTCAGTAAATATTTGTTGACTGTGAGTCAGGTGCAGAACAGAAAAAGGGGTCACCCCTAAGGGTAACACCCCACCGCCCCCATCACATGCCTGAATTCACCGTTCTTGGGGATGACTATGATTGGGTCTAAGGTTACTTTGTGAGATGATGCCGCACCCATGAGCTCTTTCCTTGGGGTCATCATTGTGTTTTCCTTATATCTCAGGGGTACTAGCAGTAGGACTATTGGGAAAGTCACTTAATCTTTTTCTGCCTCACTTTCCTCGTCTATAACATGGGGCTGATAATAGCAACTACTGCCCAAAGTTGTGAGACCAAACGAGATACAGGCAAAGTACTCTGTAAGCCTTAAAGTGCTATATGAAAGAAAGGAAGGAAAGAGACAGTTTTGAGTCTCTGGGGCGGAAGAAAAGTTCTTGGGACCCTTGCATTCCAGCTCTAAGTGCTACTGTCTGTGCCTGGGGAGTAGGCCTCTGGCCAGGCAGTCTCTGCAGAGGTGGCACTGTGCCACACTGTTGGAATGACCTCATATTGGCCCCAGGGTCGACAGAGGGGATAGAAAGTGCTTACCTCGACTTAGGTCAAGGAGCCCTGGTTTCTAATTCTGCCCATGAAACTAACTGGCTGCATGTCCATGGGCAAGCCATCTTGCCTCCCAGCCCCAGGAGCCCTGGAATCCTGCGGGTTCAGGCGGCAAAGTAGCCTTAAGGTGCAAATGAAGTACAGGAAAAACTTGGGTACAGTTAGGTGGAGGAGGGCAATCTAGGTAGAAGGTACATTCAGCAAAGGCCAAGAGGTGGGAAACCACGAGGCATCAGAAAGAGCAGGAAGAGATGAGGCTACAAAAGGGGGCCGGCCATGTGGGACATTAACATGGAAGGAACTTTGCCATAAGAGAGCCTCAGGGGCTCCCAGGAACCACTGCTGAAACAGCTTACCCAATGAGTCCACCAAGGAGCCAAGCTCTAGGTAAATGAAAAGCAGTAATGGCCCTGGAGGCCAGGCCTGGAGATGGGACTCCCTGTGCTGAGCTCAGGGGACCGCCACAGCCCAAAAGAGGACACCCTTCCCAGTGTGAACAGCCGGCATACTTCTTACCAAGTCTCAAAGCCTGGCAGCTCAAAGAGAGACAAGAGAACAGATGCAAGGAGCCGAGCAGAGCACTAGGAAAGGGAACCTGGGAAACCATTCTGTGTGGCTCATTCGTTAACATCTGAAGACCAACATGATTCTCTCACGCTCGACACTGGGACCCCGTTAGAGCTTTTCTTGGCAAAGATCCTGAAGCAGTTTGCCATTTCCTTCTCCAGCTCATTTGACAGATGAAGAAACTGAGGCAAATGGTCACACACCTACTACAGGTCTAAGGCTGGATTTGATCCCAGGTTTTTATCCACTAAACTACTTAGTTTCCCCGACCAATATGATTCTCCAAACAATGAGCAAGGCGTTGGGCAGCAGCTACCAAAAAGCCTACCCAGCATCCAACAGGCCTAACACCACCTTTGTGATGGCCCCAAAGTTCTAATAAGGCAGGAACCAGGACTGAGGACCCAGATGGGTACCTGTGAATGGCCGTCTGCTCTGCAGGCTCAAGGCAAGCACGTCCGTTATCGAGGCAGCGCTAGGTCACCACTCACCTCTAGCATGCGGGACCTTCGGATGGTAATGTGCGTCACATGAGGGGAAGCAGAACTGGTTTCCACAAGCCCAAGTTTCTCCTTCTCCTTCATCACCATGTTCCGGAAGAGAAGCACTCTCTGCAACCAGCAAAGACAGGCCCAGAGTCATCCACACGGAGAGCCTGAAGGCTTTCTAAACCCCGGGGAAAACCACTGCAGGACACACTGGAGATGAGGGTGCTCCTGGCTGGTTGTGGCAAATCCAGCATGGTAAATGATGTGAGTGTGTGGGCGAGGGGGTTGTGGGGCCTGTGGATCTTTCACCAACGGTCCAGGGAAGAGAAACTCAAAAAGAAAGGATGAGAGGGCAGCAGGGCTGGAGACAGGAGATCCTGGATTCATATCTGGCCTCGGACACTTCCTAGGTGTGAGACCCTGGGCAAGTCACTTAACTTCCATGGCCTAGCCCTCTTCTGCTTGGAACCAATACACAATACTGATGTTAAGCCGGAAGGGCTTAAAAAATAAATAAATACTTGAGTCTTTGAGTCAGAGGCGAAGCCTGACTTGAACTGAGCCAGGAACGCCCCATTCATGTCCAGTCAGACAGACCTTTGTTGCCTCAAAGCAGAGCCAGGGTGAGAGCTGGCCCAGACAGGCCCATTTCATTACAGTCCTTGCCACATTCCGCTCCCATTTCTGGGCCACATTTCCTTCCATCTAAGCCTTTCTGCACTTCTCCATCTATTTGATAAATATTAGCCCTTGTCCATAGGGAATCCATCTGTGGTGGTGCTTAGCCATCGGGGATTTTGAGACTTGCCATTTTGCTTGCCAAATAATTCATTTTAGAGTTTGGTTCCAGATCACTATTGGGGATATTAGTTTCTGGTTTCCTGGCTGTGACTTTGCCATGTTATTCACCGAGCAGCTAGTAAGGCCCAGCTTGGGTCTCTGGAATCCTCTGATGCCTTCCCCCAGGCCTGCCCTTATTCCAACAATCCGCCCTTCTCCCGAGGGCAGCTTCAACCTCTCCCTTTCTACTGGCTTCTGCCTCTTTTCATCGGCTTATCCATAAATGCGCCATACTGTCTCTCTGGGGGCACTTGGCTTTGGAGCCCCAGCACAGGGCTGACCCTACAGTGTGTGCGCCTTGGTAAACAGTCACTGGACTGCGATGACTTCCACCATTCCCAGACTCTAGGGCCCTATTTGCCCAAGCACTCCCCTAGGCTCAGGACACAGATAAAATGGGAGAGGGCTTTGTTTGGCTCACTTATAAATGGGGAAAGGAGACAACATGTTCCCAGCCAAATGCAGACAGTCCATATTCACGGTAAATAAAAAGGGCCCAGGAGCTGAGAGGGCGGGGAAGGGAGAGTGCTAATAATAAGCTCAGCAAAGACCTCTGGGGCAGGTGTGACAGGAGGAGGGAGGGCATTCCAAGGCCAGGAGGCAGGATTTAGAAGGTCCTATTGTAGGGAATAACCAGATTAGCTAAGAGGCAGGAATAGGAAATCAAGTCTGGGAGGAGAGGCTGTAGTCAGATTCAAGGGTCTTTTTTTTTTTTAACTTTTACTTTCTGTCTCAGTAACAACTCTAAGACAGAAAGGCAAGGCCTAAGCAAATAGGGTTAAGTGACTTGTCCACAGAGTCACATAGCTAGGAAGTATTTAATGCCACATTTGAACCCGGGTCCTCCAACTCCAGGCCTGGCTCTCTATGCACTATACTGCCTAGCTGCCCTCACACTCAAAGCATCTTAAGAAAACATCTCTGAAGTTGGATGCAGCACTAGTTGCTCTCAAACCCAGTTAACAATAAGCTATAAATGAAAATCATTCTCAAAACTGATCCAGGAAAACTTGAGGCAGAAACCAATGAGGCCGGGGCCACCTAGCCCAGAGCCCAGCTTATAGTAAGTGCTTACGGTATGCCTGGATCCTTGGCTTGGTGGTAAATCTTGTTTTCATGAACAGAAGGCCAGTTAAGAGTCCAGAGTATCATGGCTGCCCACTACGTCCCAGACCCTGTCCTAAGTTCTACTATGCCAGGTACAACATCCAGGTGGGCAGAAACACTGAATCTCCTTCCCGCCATCCCCCAAAACTCAAGTCTGCATAGGTCAGCGCCTCCCTGTGCCCTCCCTGGCCCCCAGCCCTGAAAGCCCTGCCGCTCTCTCCCAAAGCAGAGACAGTCCACCACTCTTAGAATGCCCTTCTCAGAAGGCTGAAGGATCCTCGTCATGCCTGACGCAGAAATAATCAGGAAGATTTTCCAACAGAAATGCTGGTGCCTGTCTAGACTGAGTCTTGGGAAGGCTACTCACGTTCTTGTGGGGAATGACGTGAGGGATGAACTGCAGGAGCAGATGGGCACGCTTCCTGTCTTTCTCCAGCTCCTGGAAAAGCACACTGAGTTTGAGATCCCTTGCAAAAAAAGAAAATAAACAAATGAGATGGGAAAAATCACTTTTTCAAATGAACACGACAGGGGGCATTCTACCAAACAGAATATCCAAGCCCACCAGTTTGGGGAACGAGATTCGCTCCTCTACGGCTGATTATCTGGGCACCTTCTACCACTTTGTGACCTTCGCCACCTTCTGATGGGGTTGGAAGGGTAAACTATTATTCTCCCCAAGTGAAAGGGGCAGAAACTGAACGGATACAGCAGTCTGAGGCTTCAGGTAGATTCTATAACAGAAAACCAGATGGCTCTATAGGCAACAGGCCCCAGGAGGCAGAAGTCACAGAGAGTTCAACTGGAGACCTGGAAGCATTTCCTAGCAGTGCAGTTGTCCAAGGAAGGGGCAGCCTGTCTGGGAAGCCCTGGTGTCCCCTTGGCTAGGGAACCTCAAGCAAAGGCCAGATGGCAGGCACTTGTTGAGGATGGAACGACAGTGATGGGCTCCGAGGCCCTTTCCAACTTGGACATTTTGAGAGGCACATGTCAACTGAATGGAACCAGCCACTCCACTTGACCATCCAGATCATCCAAAAGCAACTTTTATCTAGGATTCGGGCAGGATCTTTTTTTAAAATCTGTTTTCCCTAACAGTATATCTGAGGAGGAAGCCTCGACCCTCAGGCTGGGAAGGGAACCCAGAGATCATCTAATCCCATCTCCTTTATACGTGCTCTTTAGGATATCAGACCAGCTGTATTCTGGGAAAGTGATTCGAATGCCCAGGATGTCTCAGTCCTATATGAGCATTACAGAATCAGCGTCTCAAGTAGAACTGAGTCTGAGAGAAAGTTGATGACTTCCTCATTACTGTGCAGTTCCTTGGATGCAGAATCAGGATTAGAAGCTGGGTCTTCTGCCTCATGCCCAGGGTTTCCTCCCCTCTATCTGGGATCCTTGACTTGGGATCCCTGAACTTGGATAGAAAAAAAAAAGTGCCACTTTATTTCACTATAATTGGCTTCCATTGTTGCTCTTGGTAGCTGGTTTTATGCATTTAAATCTGATTTTGAGCAGGCGTCCACAGGTTTTACCAGACTCCAGCCCACCCAAGGGTCTAGGACACCAAAAAGGCAAGGAATGCTGCCTAAGCCACTGCTGCCTTCATTCTCTTAATATAAGTGACAGAAGCAGCCTTTGCCCCACCAACATGCTCCAGGAGAGCCACACGTTTCTCTGGGGACAGGGCTCTTTCTCCTTTGATTTGGGCTAAGGGTCAGCACAAGGTGGGGCCTGACCTGGTGCTGGCCACCACAAATGGGGGGCAGTGCTCTGCCTCCCCCCATCACTCACTTCCGCAGCCAGTGATCCTCGGGGGCAAAGCGTCGACGGCAGTCTCTTTCATACAACACCATCAGCCACCCATGGACCGAAAAGAACAACTCCAGGGTCTCCGGCTTGGCATTGTCTGCAGGGCAAAGGGGACAGTCTCATGGTCCACGTCCGCTCCCTTCTTCCCCATGATTGATGCTTGAGGGAGACAATCCAAAGACGTAGGGCGGGATTGTCCCCGGGGTCTGGGGGTGTGCTCAGGGCAGGAAAGACAGACAACAATGAAGACTTGCCTGGCATTTTGGGAGGCTTACTAAGCATTTCCCCTAAAATATTCCTGTGAGGTAGAAAGGGCAAGGAGGATCGCTGGCATTTTACAAACAGATAGACTGAGGCTCAGAAAAGTTGAAGGGTTTGACCAAGGCATGGTGTAAGTGGAAAAATGCTGGTCTTGGGGTCAAGAGAGCCCACCTTGGACACTTGCTGGCTGTGGTACCAAGGGCAGACTTTTCAAGACAGTGAGCCTCAGTTTCCCATCTGTAAAATGGGCATAACAATACTTGTAGGTAATGACCTCATAGAATTGTTCTGAGGCTTCAATGACATAAAGCTGGAAAGTGTTTCTAAAAATCTTAAAGAGCTCCACAGATAAAGCTGTTTTTGTTCCATGTCTGAGGGAACCAAGGCTGGAAGCTGGACCTTGTGCA
This sequence comes from Monodelphis domestica, assembly GCF_027887165.1. Taxonomy (NCBI): domain Eukaryota; kingdom Metazoa; phylum Chordata; class Mammalia; order Didelphimorphia; family Didelphidae; genus Monodelphis; species Monodelphis domestica. The sequence continues at coordinate 28,221,119 of NC_077229.1, forward strand.
GAGCTCTAAGGTCCCCCCTCCTGATGTAGACCTGTGAGCCAAGGGCTCAGCCACTCACTGACCCAAATGGCCAAGCACTTCTGGACCGGATTGTTTTTGTCTGATTCTAACATGTGCTGTGCCTAGGCACCAGCTTTAGACACAAGTTCTGGGTTATCAGCTCTTAGTCCAAAGCAAAACTTGCTTTTGTTTATAACCCTCGACACAATAAGGTAGAGAAAAGTGAAAATGGAGTGTCCAGGTTGGCCAGCGCCTCCTACCCAGCACCTCACATGCACTCATGAGAGCCCTGGGAAGAGCCAGGATTGGAATCCAGACCAGGCCACCTCCACACCTAAAGTCCTTTCCACTACGTGGCCCTATCAATGTCGGCCAACCAAGAGTGCTCTTAAGCCACATTCCTCACTTAAGTAGAGTGAACTCCTGAAGGCAAATGGAAGTTTTCTAATGGTCTAAAAAAAGGCCAGAGGTTTTCCAATAAGCCAGACAAGGATGAGCTGCCTCTCATTCCTATTACCCAGACAATCTCATGAGGTTAGCAATAACCCTCTGAGAGGTAGGAGCCAAAGGGAGGAGAGCCCTGGACGTAGAGTCCGAAGACCTAAGGGTGAATCTCACCTCAGACATAGACCAGACTGCCTAGACCCTGGGCCCATCAAGTTCCTTACCATCCCAGAGCCTCAGCCTCTGTTTCAGTAAGGTGGAGATACTGAGATTTGCCCTGGTTGGTTGATGGCTGTCCTACGTGTCTGACGGTGGCTGCTTAGACCAATGAGAGCTCAGAAGGCTCTCCCAGAGGTTGGGCACAAATAGCCCGTATGCTCTACTTATCCCTCAAAGGGTGGTTAAGTCTTTTGTAATCCTTGAAGTACTATAAACACATGATTTTACAGAGGAAGAAACTGAGGCCTTGGACAGGAGGAAAGACGTGCCCATGAACACCCATGTGGTCAGAACTGGGACACGAGGCTTGCTTCCTTCCTTGCTCTGGAGTGTTCCTTCTCCCACATCATGAAAGACGTCCCTGTTCAGCTTTGGCAAGGACCCCAGGTTTCTGGGGATGCCTATGGCCTTAGATGAATAAGAGATCATTTTCCTCCTTACCCAGAAGTCCATCCCAGATCATTTTGAAGATGAAGGTGTTCAGGAAAGAGGAGATCGTGACCAGCTCTTCTAACTTGAAGGAGATTTGTTCTTCATATACTTCAATGTCATCGAGAATTCTAAATGAAAAAGGAAAGGACTTATGCACGTTGGCCATGGAGAGAACCATTGGAAGACAGGAATAAGGAGTCTCCCTTTTGACAGGACAAAAGAGGAAAAAGAAAAGGCTCACGGAATCACAGGATTGAAGTGAAGGTTCAAATGTCAGTGACCACCCAGCCCAACACAGACCTGAAAAAAGGCCTATAACAACCTGCTTCCAAGAAGGGTGGGTCAATACAGCTTTCCTGAGGGGTGGGCCTCTGTATCCAGTATCCAGCAGGTACTTAATAAATGTTAATTCCCTACTGGCCAGCTCTCATCGTAAAGGTTTTTCTGACATTAAATCTGTCTGTCAAGCCCCTACCAACAACTCCTAGTTCTTCCCCGTGAGGCACCACATGGCCACCTTCAAGTATTGTATCCCCCAAGTCTTCTCTTCTCCAGCTCAGCATCCCAAGAAGCCTCGACAAATCCTCACAGGGAATGAACTGAAGGCCCCTTTCCATTCTAGCTGCCCTCCTACGGATCGATGTCCCCTGATTGTCAAGTCCTGCCTAAAGAGTATTATTACTCAGAACTTGGCATACTCTGAATGTGGTCTGATGAGGCAAGAATGCAGAGGGTCTATCCCTTCCTTAATGCCCGAAGTGATCCAGTTCTTAAAGTTGCTAACTTTGGGGAAGGGGAATTTAGGGGGGAGAGAGTGAAGGCTACCATAATCCACTGCTGACTCAGGTTAAACTTGTAGTCCTCAAAAATCCCACATCTTTTTAGGAACCACTAACCATATCTTCCCCATTTTGTACTTGTGAAGTTCAATTTTTTTTAACCAAAGAGCAAGAATTTATATTTATTGCTATTAAATCTCATTTCATTAGATTTAGGCAAGTGGCAATGATAGCCTGGGGAAGACCTGAGTTTAAATATGGTCTGGGATGCTTCCTGTGTGACCTTGGACAAATCACTTCACTACTGCCTGCCTCAGTTTCTCTATCCATAACATAGGGATAACAGCACCTACCTCCAGGGTTGCTGTGAAGTTTGAATGAGAGAATATTTGCAAAGTGCTTTGTGAACCTTAAAGCACTGCATAAATGTTATCATCTCAATGTTCTCAATGCCAAGATCTTCTGGATTTGGTCATAAAGCATAATTAATATCCCTTCCAGTTTGTTATCAATTACCCAAATGATAAGCATGCTGGCTTTGTCTTTACCAAACTGTGAATAAAGATGCTACACAGCACAGGCCAAGGTTATCTCTGCCCCACTCCACTCAGGTCGCTCTTCTAAGCTAACATGGAACTGTGATCAAACACTCAAGAGCCTGGCCATTAAACTCCATCGGAATCCATCTGACTAGACCATCAGTGAGTTCACTTTTAATTTTTATTTTTTTAAGCCTTACATTCTTAGTAACAACTCTCAGACAGAAAGGTAAGGACTAGACAATGGGGATTAAGTGATTTGCCCAGGATCACATGGCTAGGAAGTGTGTGAGACCAGATTTGAACTCGGGTCCTCTGGTTCCAGGGCTGGTACTCCATTCATTGTGCTACCTAGCTGTATCCCTCTCCAAAATCTTTCACCAGTCACTGAGAGCGCTCCAGCCATCCCAGCTGGCAGATTTTGTTTTGTTTTGGGTTTTTTTGGCCCAGATGACTTCATTCAGCCCTGAATGCTTTACATTAGGGATCTCTTGGCCATTCCAACCCAAAGGCCAGTCCCCTTGGCCAAGAAAACAGAATCGAAATACAAGTTGTGAAGCTCTGCTTTCTACTGTAAGTTCAGTTTCTCCAATTCACCCTGAGAAGAAAGTGGAAAATGGAAGAAGGAACATCACAGCTGGCTAGAAGAGAGGGTAACAACGGCGTACTTCATGGGTCATCCTGCCCCTTGTGACAGTAATAACAAGAGCTAATATTTATATGCTGCATGTAGTAGACTCCCACAGCTCAGCTGGGTTCTCTTTTGTTTGCTCGTTTGTTTTCCTATGTCTTGCTTTCATTGTTGTGGAACTCAGAGCTCATACATCTAAAAAGAAGTCAATACATTCAATGGCTAACATTGAGATTTCTTTATCTAGAAAGGATCTAGAGATCTTTGGGATTTATTTCCATCATCAAATTCCTGAGTAACTTTTGGGCAAATTTATTTAGTCTCTAATCTATTACTGCCTCTTTTTTAAAAAGGAAAAGGAAAATAATTCCGTCTAAGCAAAGTGAGGGCAGTTCAAACTAGAAATACCCTAATCATGGACAGAGTTGCAGCTAAACAATGTAGAGAATCACGTCATTGTTCAATAATGGTGAATGACCAGAGAGGCAGTAATAGCCTTTCCCCACCACAGATGGTGATGAGGACGAAGATGGATTTGAGTGAATCATCGTTGAGGAAAATGAGGGACTAAAAACCCTCAAAAGAATTCAGGTAAGACTTGAACACTTTTTGGACATTCATTAAAGGTCTCCATGGTTCGGTCCATTTGGTAGGCCCAATGGTCTTTTCCTTGATCATACTTCTTTCCTACCCAGTGAGTTTCTTCCTTTTCATTATGATGAGGATCCCTACTTTACAGATGAGGACACTAAGGCTAAACAGAGGTTAAATGAATTGCCCATGGTCATGTAGATAATTGTCTGAATCAGGAGTTGACTTTGGGTCTTCCTAACTCTAAGCCTACTGCTATGTTGACCTTGAGAAGGATTCCCAGGATACTGAGTCTACCCCCAGTAGAGGATTTAATGGGAGGTTATAGATAGGTGGCACCATATAGGATTAAGAAGCACACTGTTAGAGGGCAGAGCTCCATGTTTTTTTTTTTGGCAGGGGGTGGGGAACATGCCAGGCTTACTGGTATTCTGTTCTAGTATCTTTTATAATAGTCTCTATTGGGGTAAAATCTCCCTACAGTCATTGTTCTAAAGGGAATTCTTAGGGGGCATCTGGATGGCTAAGTGGATTGAGAGCCAGAACTAGAGATGGGAAGTCCTAGGTTCAAATCTGACCTCACATCCTTCTCAGCTGTGTGACCCTGGGCAAGTCACTTGACCCCTATTGCCTAGCCCTTATCACTCTTCTGCCTTGGAACCAGTAAACAGTATTGATTCTAAATTAATTAATTAATAAATAAATAAATAAATAAAAGTAAAGGGAATTTTTTTGATTCTTCTCTTATTTTTTCTTAAATGATGTGACTTTCTGTTTAAGGAATTTATCCATTTGGATGTTACAAAGGAAGCTTCTTGGCAGCAGGCGTGTTTTGTGGAGCTTCAGGGCCTGCCCAGCACACAGCAGCCACTTCCTAAATCTTTGTAGATCAGCGGCGTCAGTGGGGTAAGCTGAGCCCCCATAGCTGACTTCCGTGGCAGTTCTGGTCAAACAGGGATTTCTCTTTTACCAGCCTGAGCCCTGAGTTAACTAAATCCTGGCCTACTAGGTTTCTTGCTTATCTATTCTGTTCTGCTGATCTACACTGAAATTTTCTAACCATTTCCCAATGATTTTAGGGTCACTGCTTTTGAGTATCCCATGAGGTCTCAATTCCATCCTTTTAAAGATGCAGAAAGGGAGGCTCAGAAAGAACTGATCTGGTGAGTTAGCATGATCTGGCACTTGGGCCTCCTTCGACTCCATACAAGCCATTCATGAAAGCACATGGAAAAAGACGCAGTTTAGGACTCTGCCTGAAGACGGAGGGCTGAGGCATGTCTGTGCTTCCAAAACATCTTCTGTTCTGCTGAATCCTAGCTCACCTCTGTGGGTGGTCACTCCTTGGGCCGGGCCAAGGCTTGCTCACCGTTCATTCTCTCCAGACTTCCCATCCCTCCCCTCTCCTCCAAAGGAGAACTCATCTGATCCTTCACACTATCCTCCCTCAGACAGAATCGTCTAACCCTAATGAAGCTGCTTAATACCCAGTCTAGTATTTTCTATTCATAATTATAAATTACATACATATGATATATATTGTTGTAAATAAATTATTATAATTTTATTTATTTATTTATAGTTGCCCCATTGCCTAGCCCTTACCATCTGTCTTAGAATCAATACTGTCATGGGTTCCAAGCAGAACAATAATAAGGGCTAGATAAAGTGACTTACCCAGGGTCACGCAGCTGGAAAGTATCTGAGGACAGATTTGAATTTCTCATCTCTAGGCCTTGCTCTCAGTCTACTTAGCCACTTAGCTGCCTAGGATTCTTACAGCAACTTCTCAAAAAAAGAGTGGGAATACAAAAAACACCAAATACTCTCCCAAATCACCCAATGACAAGGAAAGACACATGTGAATCAATGCAGAGGAAGTGAGCAGACCCAGAACAACAACCCCTGTTCTAACTGAAAACACACTTTAGAACGCTGACCAATAGAAGCCTGATTTCAGTGGCCCAATGAGGAAGAAGGCGGAGCATGCTGGCCATCTCAACTAAGAGGTCCCAATAGGGAAAATGAGATACACATTTGTGGACATGACCAAGGAATTGCTTTCCTTGACTCAATATGCATATTTGTTAGAAGAGTTTTTGGTTTCTTTTTCAGTGGGAGGGAATGTGGAGAGATGAGGAGAAAAAAATAAACACTTGCCAATTTTAAAAAAAAGTCAAACTCACAAGTACAAGTCTTTTGAAAAGGCTTGGGAAAATTGACAAACCACCAGCTGACTCAATTACAAAGATGGAAAAGAATTAAATGAGGAAAATAAAAAATAAATATAATCAAGATGGAATAAAAAGAATTATTAGGGTCTAGGTACATTTATATGCCAGCAAAATGAAAAATTTGAAAGAGGTGATACTACAAAGATAAACATTCTGAAATAAACCACCAAAATAAAATCCATACAGGTTGGAGGAGGGTTAGCAAGGCAGCAGCTCTTTCGAAAAAAGTCTAGGAAAGGGGAGCTGGACAAAGGTCAGCTGACCTCTGGCTGCTGAATTTAAAACGTCCCTGTGGGAGAGAGGTGATCAGTGGTCTCGCCATCCTCGGCTCTGGTCAGGCCACACCTGGGGCAAAGGTGCCTTAGGGTGTAGTTAAGTCTTAATAAGCAGGATGGCACAGGGCCTCTGGTTTTTGCCCTGGGATAAGCTAAGGCCTTGGAAACATTAGCCTAACGAGAAGACCTGGGTAGGAACATGATGGCTGTTTTCAGAGATCCAAACGGTTGCTGCTGGGGAGAAGGATTAAATTTGTTCTGGCCTGCCTGAGGGCAGAAATGGAAGTAATGTGTAGAAGCTGCAAAGCAGCACTTTTTAGAATTGATATAATGAAAAATGAGTTCTCCCTTAGTGCAACGGGCCACCTCATGAAACAGCAAGCTAGCTAAGGGGAAGTCTTCAAGGACAATTTGGCTGATCCCTCCCCACAGTGGGTCTTTAGGGGATATGTACAGGTCTGCTGAGGCCCTTTCTGACCTTCAGAATCCATAATGCTTAGTCTAACACTCAGGGCAATATCTGGCCTAGAGGTTTCATGTTCAATCTCACAAGAATCCTACTACATTCTTCCTCCTCTCCATCTCTTAATTTCAAGGAATGCCCTTGGACAAAGCAGCCCAACCCAGGGCAATCACCTACGTGATGAGGTGGCGGCAACAGTCACAGAATAATGTTAGCATGGCCAGCAGTCGCTTGGAGTCTTCATTGTCACTGTTGAGACATTCCACAAAGAGCTTTAATCCCCCTTGAGGTCCCAGCTCACAGATGAATGCCCATAGTTTTGGCAGAAGGTCATCTAGGGAAGTTAGGCCTGGAAAAGCAGAGAAAAAAACCAAGTCAGTTCTCCAATGAAGACTATTTCCTCTTGATAATCCATTTCTCCAAGTGTGACATGATGGTGGAAAAGCTGGCTGCTCTTGGCCACAAAGTGACTCAACAACTGACTAAAAGCAGATTCAGGCTTCCCTAAATCACTGGGTAGTCACCAGCTGTTTGAGAGGGGTGCCGGGCACCCACATTGACCAAAGGCCAGTTGTGCTTTGCTCCTTCCCTATAAATCCTCAAGGATCACCACTGCAACTGTGGCAAAGATGATGTGATGTTCCCCCCAGCAGAACCAGAAGGAATGGGAAGAAGAGACAGAGTAATGGTTGGAGATCTGGTCCCAACTGAACATTGGTGTGAGCCTTGGAGGAAGGGACCACTGCTCGGCAGTACAGAGACAATGGATATACCAGATGTCTCCCTGACTTGGATTCTTCTCACACCACCCTAGTAAAGCTTAGGAAGCCATGGCAAAAGAAAGGCAGAGTTACTCAAAGAAAGAGGTATGAAGAGGTTGGGCACCTGCCCAGATCCCAAACTGCCCACTTGGAATCCAAGTATCCTTGATTGAGGGCTGGAGGGGCCTCTGGCAGTCATCCAGAGAAACCTCTCATTTAACAAACAAGAAAACTGAGACTCAGAGGGCTGAGGCTCAAGGTCACAGATCAGATGGTTAATGGAAGAGTCAGGATTTAAAGTCAGATCCTTGAATTCCAAATCCATCCTCTTTCCACTGTAATCTTAAGCCACAAGATGGACTCTTCGGTGTTTATATGAACAGGAAATTTGGACATCTGAACAAAAACAGAGGAAACAGGCATTCAAAATGAAATTGAAGTGGTTTAGGAAACACACATCATATTAGAGATGAAGCATTTGGGCTAAAATCATACTGTTTTTTCCAATTCAGAATATAACCAATGATGGGCCAACCTATAATCTTCATGAATAAGACTGTATCCCTGACTCTAAGATAGTGTATTTCTACCAGGGAGAGTGGAGGAAGTGCTCCCCCATTCTCCTGACCTGTGAGGATCTGCAGTCGGATCTGGGTGAGGGTGGTCAGAGCAGTCTGGTACAGCACACAGACACTGCAGACTTTCTGTACTTCTGGAGAATCCACACGCTTCCCACCGATGGGCTTGAGGATGTTGCGAACTGATGAGGACTTCTGGAACGCCCGCTTGAAGAGACCTGGCCAAAAGGGAAGGTCATGACTGAGTGCAGGGCAAGAAACTCTCCACCCCAAAACTCCCCACCCCCAGTGAGGCAGTGTCGAGGTTGACCAACAGGTGGAGGACTGGTTAAACACATACATGAGGATTAGAGTGAGAGAAACCAAAGGCACTCTTAAATGACACGCTGAAAGGCCATTTGGGGTGGGGGGGATTCATCTTAGAGCCTGCCCTATTTCCTCTCTGCCAATTCTGTGGGCCCGGCTTTCTGCCCTCTTCCTGCTCTTCCTGGAGAAGCTCCAACTATACACCGCAAGGCTTTTGTAAACTCTGTAAAGGAAACGCAGGTGATTCCTAAAGCTCTTGCAAGTTAGAGGTCATTAAATGGCCCCTGATACCTTGTTAGGAACAGATGGTCTTTGTGAATCTTAACATCCTTTGTTCCCCTTTACACCACTCCATCAATGTCCCTGAAGGAACGCTAAGGCCCACCAGGATGAGGGGCACTTTGGATTGTTCATGGTGGAACCTGCTAGTGTAAAAATGGAGATTTGAACCCCAGACTTCAATCCCCAGAAGTCCTTGACACTTCCCAGAATGCCCTATAATCTCACCCGAGATCCCCACCTGGGCTAAGAACAAAATTTGTATTTAAACTGACTCTCCGCCTACTTCGGGTCTCTGCTTCCGCGTCTAAGCACATGCGTCTCTCAAGATGTAGAGTAAGTGAAACGGAATGGGCTCATCAGCCCTGAGCATGTGGCTTATTATTTTGTATCCTTGATTTCTAATAATCTTTAACAAACCTCTAAAAATGTAATACTTTTAGTAGAGATACTAATTTAATTTTACACTAGCCCTCACTTGCAGAGTCCTTGAAAACTCGGGTTTGCTGCAGGGCTATTATGAGGTATCACACTGGTGCTGTCTGCACTCTTCTGGAGCTGTCTAAAACATGGGAGAGAAGCCTGAGGCTGATGTCAGAGGCTCAGAGGTCGACTTGCTCAAAGATGCACAGCTAGGAAGGGTCAGAGGTGAGATCTGATCCCATCCTTCCACCTCCAAGCCCAACACACTATCCACCACACCACACAGCCTCCCCGTATGGAAATCGGTGATCACAGGGATGACATTCCCAGAGCCCCGTAGAGAGGGGAGCCCATTTAGGCACTATGGGGTGGAGCTGAGCCAGGTGAAAGGTGTGCTGATGATAGGTAAGGCTTATGGCCAAAACCAGAATGGGAACCCAAGTGAGGGCAGGGTATCTGCCTTTCCTTGAACATGGGTCTGGCTGTACCGATAGAAGGCACTCAGACTTGCTAGATCCTGGAAGCCACTCATCTAGCCTCCCTAGTTGGACATGGGGAAACAGTCCAACAGGAGGGGAAAGGATTGGCCCGAGGTTCCCCAAGGTTCTAAACCCAGGCCCTTGAGCTCCCGGCCCAGCATTTAATAGTGCAAAACAAGCCCACAAAGTAAACCTGATGTTATTTCTTTAAGCCTGGCGGGCCTCACTTTTCATGGGGCAGATTGTTTCTAGGGGCTTAACCTGTTTGGACAGCTTTGCTTTAGTGATAAAGTTTGATTTCAGTTGCTAAGTTTGCTGTAGGCAAATTTTAAACACATGGCCTTTCCAGGCAGCTCTCCTTTTCGCTGCTGAGAATCGGAGAGACCTAGATTCTAGGCCTAGATCTGTCAGTGACTATGGCCTGATGGGAAGCACTTTCCTGCATTCTGGAATCTCAATTTCTTTTGGAAAAAACAAGGAGGCAGGATTGAATTGCCTCTAAGGTCCCTCCCAGCTGAGATATTCTAAATGTGAACGTCTCTTTTCTAACGCTGACATTCCATGTTTTTATGATTCTAACCTTTTAAGTTCATACAAACCATACAGGTTTTTCAAGGAAACTCAAAAGTCTCTAAAAGCAATAAACCACAGTGGGGCCAGGACATCTCTACAGATAAAGCAACTCTTTTGTACTACAGTGGTTTTGTCTATACTGTTCAGTTTGGGCAACTACAGGGGTAGAAATGGAATAGTAATAACAGCTCGTGGCCAACACTGACAGTGCTCTAAGGCTTGCCAAGTGCCTAGACAGCGCCCTCTTCTACACGTCTACTCGAGGACCTCTTGCTGGGACAGAGGTGACAGTCCAGTGTTCTTCAAAGCAAAGACCCACCCCCCCGGGAAGGCTGGGCCCCTAGTCTGGCCACAATGTTCCCAAGGACCAGCTCAGGGGAGTCCAGCCTCAGCAATCCCCCAATGCAGGCCCATCATCTACTCCAAGTCCAGAGGGGCTGTGCCAATCGAAGACAGATGTGTGAAGCAGGGGGAACAAAAAGAATATGCTCAGAATTACTCCTCGGTGGTTTCTGCTAACAGAGGGAGAGAGCAAAATGAAGTGCTTGTGAGATGTGGGGATCCATCCCAGATACCTCTCCCTCGACCCTCCAGGCCAAGCGCCTCCCACAGCCACAACAATGTGTGTTCATTTTTGATAAGACTTATCCCTGCAGCACTGACATTCACAATTTGTCTGGGCCCATGCTCATCTCTGGCCCTACCCCACAGTGGGATGAATGGGCCCAGCCCAGGGCCTGCACTCACTCTTCACGGGGAGGCTGTTTGGAGGAGTGGTTGATGTCATGGCTGCAGCCTGACTGGGCTCAGGGTTCTCCAGCAGCTTCTTGCTTAGGATGTCCCTGAAGAGGATCCGGATAATCTTCACCCCCCACAGGTACTGCAGCTGTTTGGTGAGCAAAGGCATGGATTCATTCAGCCTATAAGAGAACAGAAGAGGCCCACCGTTATCTTTAGGGTGGTCACTGGCTTCTGACCCAGGCCCCCTGCTCTGGTCCTACAGGGCTGTGCCTAGCTCTGCTCCTGACCCCAAACTTTTCCACCTTGCCCCAGGTAGAGGCTAGTGGCAGTCAGGTCCTCTCATTCCTAATATTTGCATTTTCAGCATTTAGGACAGTTCCTGACAAGGCAAATAAACCCTTAAATAAGAGAACAAACCCTTATCTTAGTTTTAGAACTGATACTAAGTATTGGTTCCAAGGCAGAAGAGGGTGAAAGCTAGGCAGTGGGGATTAAGTGACTTGCCCAGGGTCCCACAGATAGGAAGTATCTGAGGCCCAATTTGAACCCTGGAGCTCCCTTCTCTAGGCCTGATTTTCCAACCAGTCATTTAGACCTTCATCTCTGAACACAAGCCTTTCTACAGAGCTCTGACCAATGGTCGCTGTATTATTTAGAATGTGTACCCTGAACTACATTTCCCATAATCCCCCCTTTTTCTTTTCCTTTACGTGTGTCATTGGTTAATTTGGTGTTCAGTTTCGCTTTCCTCCATGCTGGCACTCTCTGGCTTGGACCAGCGTGGAGGAAGGGAACAGTTTTCTGGCATTATTTTCCCTTGGCTCTAAGTTGATTTTAATAAATAGTATTAAAATAATACTTGGAGTATCCAATATTAATTTTAATCTTTACACCACCCAACATCCACTTCCAGTCCTCTAGTCCTCTCCTCTGCCCACCACCAATCCAAACTCATGTTTGCTCATCTCCTGAGGGCCTGCCTCCCTTTGGTCATCACATTAGGAGCTGGACAGAATTTCTTCTTTGGTAATAGAGATATCCCCCAAATCTAGCTCCTCTAGCTAACGGGAGTCGAAAGAAAAGGTGTGTAGAGGGGCATCCTGACCATTCTTCATCTGCATTCCCAGAGCTACCACCCTGGTCCAGACACGTGTGACCACAATTACTCATTTGTCTGTTAATTCACCTAATGAAGAGAAAGGAAACAGAGACTTTGGGCAAAGTATTCTTCTGCTGAGGACTGGAGACAATACAAAGTTTAGCTAAGAGCATGTCCTTCCCTCAAGGGGCTCCCGGTCTCGGAGGATATCAGGCTGAGATTAATGCACCCACCACCTAGCTGGTCTTTGTTCTTCCAGGCCAGGATCCCTTCCCTTCAATCCAACCTGAATGATGAAGCCAGACTAATTTTAAATCCAGCTTTGATTACTCCCCTGCTCAAAATCCTTCAATGGCTCCCTCTCAGTGCCACCTTAAGGTCTACCATCTAGCCCCAAACTACTTCTCGATCCACCGCTATGTCCCAATTCATAAATTCTAACTTGAATCAGTCGGTCTCTTCCCATTCCATGAAGTGCCATGCTTATTAGTGTCTCCCAGCCTCTTAAAACCTTCCCTATTGTCAAGGCCCACTGCTTCCCCCTCCTTCTCTGGAACCTTCCCTGGACAATGCCCAGTTCCTACCTTCTAGGATCCCCTAGAGCACCTGCAGTGCTATTCACTTATGGGCACAGCTTGCTTAATAGCTTGGGACCTCACTTAGATACTTAGGTCTTTAAAGGCAGAGATCTCATGCTTCTGTAGCCCCAAAAAGACAAAGCACAGAGTAGACAGTCAATAAAGACTCAGAATCATGAAATCTGAGAGCCAGAAGAGTCCTAGGTAGTGCTCAAGTCCAACTCATAACCAAAAAGAATCTTCCATACAACATACATAACAAGAAGTCATACAAGTTTCTGCCTAAAGACCTCTGAGGAGGGGGCGCCTACCCTCCAAGGCAGCCCTTCCCACCTTTGACCAAATCTCACAGTCAGGAAGTTTTTCTCAACATCAAGCCATGGTCTCTTCCTAACTCCCTCTAGTGCTCCTGGTTTGGCTCAAGGGTCACCCCACTTCCTCCAAAAACTTAAGACTATTAAGTGAGCTGAGTCTTCTTTTTCCCTAGGCTAAATATCCTTGGATCTTCTAGTGACATGGTCATAAAGACCTTCATCATTTTGACTACCTTCCTGTTTATCAGAGTTCTTCCTGAACAACGTCTGTCCAAGGTAGGCAGGAGATGGAGAGACTAGCACCTCCTAAAACCCATGCCTCTCCTAAGGGAGCAGCTCAATCCTGCCTCAGTTTCCCTGACTACTGACACTCACACCATCAATTGCTGCTTATGTGTTCCACAGGCCAGAGGCTCCCAACAGCAACTCTGTCTCCTTCTTAATGACTTGGGAACTTGCACTAGTCACAGAGCAGAGCATTTCCACCATGAGTTCAATCATCACCTCCTACCAATGGATGAATGAAACATTTATTGAATGCTTACTGTGTCCTGAGCACGGGACCAAGGACTGGAAATGCCAACAGCAAAATGGCAATGTTGCTTCTCTCCCGGACCTCCCTCCTTCTAGGTCTCCTCTTCAGCCTCCTGGAAACTCTAGTCTCCTACCACACCACAGCGGTGCCTCAGGCCATGACCTCTGCTCTTACTCAATTTCCCTCTCTTCCCAGGACCAACAGTAAGGCTGACCAATCCAGCTTCCAGTGTCCTCTCTTCTCAAATCCCTTGTCCTACAGTCACTCACACCTTCCTGAACCCCAAGCCTGGCTGGTCTCCTCAGATGCCCTCTGTTCCCAGCACCCTTTGATGTGTTACCACCATTGTGGCAGGAGCCACTTGATGGCAGGGTTTTCTTTGTCTTTGTTCTCCAGCTTTAAGGCCAGGCTCTGGGGTGCAAGAAGCACTAAGTAAAGCCTTGCTGACTTTAACTGACTTCTTAGGAGAGGGAAGCAAGGCAGAGGAGGTGCAAAAGGGGGTGCTGAGAGTGAGAAAGACCTCTAAGACTGAGGGACCTGAAAGGGAAGTATTTCCCAGCATTCTGAGACAGATGAGAAGGTCCCAGCCTCCCTTAGTGGGGGTTGTCCTGACACTGATAAAAGCACAGAATTGGCTAGAAGGCAAACAAATCACTTATCCAGCTCCTTCCCCACAGTAACTGCTCCAGACTGCGTCCTGCCCCCTCCTCCTGAATGAGCCTGGGCTGGGGCCATCCATCGTGCCTTCACTGCCTCCCTTCCTTTCTCAGCCTCTCCAGTCTCTCTTCCTCTGCTCCCGTCTTCGCGAGGAAGTGCTCCTTGCTTCTTGCTGTGATAACTATAGTCTCCTCCCTGACTTAGGTCTCTCTCTGGTCCAATCCATCCTTATTCAATGGCCAGAGCTCAGGCCTGACCCATCATTTCCTTCCTCAATGGACCCCAGGAACTCTTCAACAATCCAATGCAAATTCTTCATGTTAACTGTTAAGGCCTTTCAGAAATGATTCTTACCCCAACCCCCAACTCTGTGTTCTCTTCAGTCTGGTCTGTTATCTCTGTGCCCTTTTTTGCCCCAATGTTCTGCTTTCTCACAAGTACCTTTGAAAACCTCTAGACTCCTTTAAGGAAGAGTTCTGGCACCCCCTACGAGGCCTCCCCTGAAGTCTCCAACTACCAGTACCATTCGCCAGTTGTGCCCACAGCTCCATCTGAATACACCATCTCCCCCATGAGACTGGGAGTGCGCTGAGGGCAAGGCCTGGGTTGTTGCCTTTCTTTGTGTCTCTAGCATCTACTGGGCAGTGCCTGTGCAGTCAGGGCTTAATAACACCATCAAGCACTTGGCGGCTTGCTGAGTGACTGAGGAATCAGTCTCAGGCTTCCGTGAGGTTCATCTTTGGGCACTCACCCGTAGTCCACCGGTTGGGAGAACCACCCGAGGACAGGGTGCCAGTGTGTCAGGTTAGACCTCTTCAGGGCCACATACTGCTGGCAATAGGACAGGGTCTGAATGAGTACTTTCACAAAATGCCTCGTCTCCTCCTCCAACACTCTGGATGAAAGATAACCCAAGTGTATGATGTTGCCTGCAATGAAAGGAAGAAGAAAGGAAAAGGCCTGGGATGGATCCAGACACACTGAGGCCATCTAAAGGCTTTGCTGGCGTAGCCTCTTGCTCCAGATCCCTCAGAGTGGGAGGCAGTAGTCAGAACTGGAAGGTATCAACTCTTTGTCTCCTTTTCCTGGGGATGGTGAGGGATTAAAGTATTGTTAATACTAATAACACACATTTCTACAAGGCCTCACACTTTATAATCACATCCACAAAGCGTTTTACAAACTTAAAACACTCTAGAAATTGGAGTAATTGTTGCAATCCCTTTAAACAACCTAACAGATGAAAGTGAGCAGGTGTTACTCCCATTTTATCCCCAGATGACTGAAGTGAAACTTGGGAAGGCTACAATATGCCTACAGTCACCAAGTTAGTTAAGAGTCGAATCTGTGACTCAATCCACTGCTTCCCCCACTTAGTTAGGCTCTCGAGGCATCTCACCTTCTGAAAAAAAGGGGACTTTTTTCTCTTAGAGAGTTTGTTGTTTTGAGAAAGGGAAGCAGCCACAAAGAGCTAGAGAACTCCAGGTCCTTTGTCACAAGAAAGTCTAAAACCCAATATTGTTAGAGAAGAAGCCATAGGCAACCCAAGCTTGGGAGATGCTGAAAGAAAGCCTACTCTGGCTCCTCCTGGCTAAATGTTGACTGGCACTAGTGATGAGCTGATGGGAAATTTTAAGCTCTTATCAATGTTTTGTCTTTTCTATTCATTTCAAATCCTCACAGGAAGGATACTGCAATACAGTGAGGCAGTATTTCATGCTCTTCAAAACATCCATCAATGATTTCATTTATTCCTGAATCATAATCTTAGTTAGTTAGGAGGGTCTTTGAAAGGTAAAGTATTCCAACCGACCCCCCCCAGCTCCGGAGGTGGCATGGTTATGATCTTGGGATGCTAAATTCATCAACCTTTTCTCAGTCTACTTCCTTCTTGAACCCTTGACAGTTTCTGACATCAATGAGCATTGCCTCCCTCCTCCTAGCTGTGCTCTAAACCCACCTGGGTTTTCATTGCACTACTCCCTCCTAAGTTTCCTCTTCCCTGTTTGACCATTCTTTATCAGTGTCCCCTCCTGGATCACCATCCATTTCTGGACTTAATCCTGGGCCCTTGCTTCTTCTTCAAGAACATTCAGTGGCTCCCTCCTGCCTCATAAATAAAAAGCCAACTTCTGTGCCAAGCATCTAAAGTCCTGCTCAGTTGGTTTCCCATTACTCCTCTTCACAGACTTGACACTACAGTCAAAAGGACCCTGAGCCCCTTCATGACCTTGCACTTCTCACTGTCACACCTTTGCATAGGTTGTAGCATGCCCCAAGCCCAGGTCTCACCCCTGTCTCTCAGAATCCCTCCTTACCTCCCCAGGAGAGCTCAAAGACGACTCACACAGGGGGCCTCTCCTGATCGTCTGCTGGTAGTTAGCTTGTGATTCCTTCATGGGGAAATCTAGCATTTATTCTGCACATAAATGCTCTTTTCTCTCAGGAGAATGTTGGTGCCCCAAAGGCAGGGACAAAGCCCAGAAGGCCTTTTGGTCTTTATATCTTTAGGGCAGGTACTCAATGAGTGCTTGTTAAAGGGCACTGACTGAGAAAAATCTTCACTGGGTGATCCTGGGATCATCATTTCCTTTCTCTCAGCCTCAGTTTATGCTCCATTAAATGGTATTCTTCCATTTCCCTCTCTAAAACACAGTGAGTCAGCCAGTCTCTTGGAGACTTTTCCTTGTCTGTTCTAAGGAGCTCAGTCAATAGTGGAGGCTTACTTCCCATGCCCAGAACCCATTCCAATCCTGGTTCCTGACACTTACCTAGTAAACAGAGAGTGTGACTCCCTTCTAGGCATGCACAGACGTCGAAACATCGATCCCTGCGACTCAGAAACAGAATGAACTTACGAAGAAAGTCATGATGTTCTAGCATGAGGAGGCGCTGCCAGGGAGAGAAGCACTCGGTGAAAAAGGAGGTGCAGAAAGACATGGGAAAAGGCTCACATCTGAACAGAAACAATTGATTTGGGGGGGGGGGCTCAGTAGATAGAGCTAGGCCTGGAGACAGGAGGTCCTGAGTTCAAATCTGACCTCAAACACTTCCTTAGCTGTGGGACTCTGAGCAAGTTATTTAACCCCAATTGTTTAGCTCATAGCACTCTTCTGTCTTAGAACTGAACTTAGAATTTAGATACCTAGTATTGATTCTAAGAAGGAAGTAAAAATAAATAAGTATGGGCAATGATGTTCTGAAGAGATGAGCCACCCAGCCTAATGAAATGTCCAAATGCCTTTATTTCGATTTTCACAACACAAGGGTCTAGGGGTAGCAAAAAAATACCCAGAGAAAATGGGAAATGGATTCCCAAGGCCCATGAGTATGGAGGGGGGAGGGTAAAGCCACTGTAAAGAAGAGTCTCAGAATTTCAGAGCTGGAGTGGCCCAAACTCTCCCTCAAAAAGGATCACTTCAAAACAGCCTTAAAGGTCATTCAGGCTTTGTCTCCAGGACCCCAACAAGGGAGAGCCAAGTGCCTCTCCAGTCAGTCCACTGCCCTTGGAAGGGCTCAACGATGAGAAGGCACAGGGCAGGGGATCAAGTCAAGGACCCTTTCCCAGGCTGAGGGGGCAAGGCTCAGGCTGGGTTGGGCATACTAAAGTACCCAAAGAAGAAGGTTTGTTTTGGGGACAAAGTCACTAAAGGGGAAGAAAATAAATGCAGAAAGGCCACAAGGAGGGAGTGTAAAAGCCAAGTACATTTCCATCCAGCCCAAAGCCTTGGAGCCCACTCACCTTGGGGGCAAGCACGCTAAGATGTGACACCAGGGCAGGCACTGACATAATATGGATGAGGAGTGGTCGTAAGAGATTGTCCGAATAATGAGCAGCAATCACAGGGCTAGACACAAACACACACCTGATCACACACTTCCCACTTTCCCCAAAACCACTTCCCCAACCCTCAGCATTGGCCTCCAAGAGAAAACATCCATGATAACCACAGCATGCCAGAGAAGGCAAACAGGGAAATGGGACTAGGTGCATGTGCAGAAATGTTACTTTAAAATGTGGTGTGCTGGGGGCACTAAAGAGGTGAGCCCCAATGACTGAGAGAATGTGGGCATTTCTAGGCATGTGAAGTCTTACATTCAAACACATCTGGGACCAATCATCTGGTTTACACTGCACGTCTGGAAGGCTCAGTGTCCCAAACACCAATAATCCATGTCCCATTGATCCAGGAGGAAAAAGAGTCCTCTCTAGAACATCCCTGACAAAGGGTCACCCAGCTTTTTCCTAAGCCTCCTGGCTCCAGAGGCAGCCCCTTCCACTCCAAGAGATGTAAGCATTGCCTTAGAGCTAGATGGGTCATTGGCCCATCTCTAAAATCCGAGTAAGGAAAGGGCTGAAATTGGACATTTGCTTCAACTAAGAGGGTTCGCTTGCATTGCTTTCCTATTGATGCTTCAGTTCAATAATAAAAAATGACCCTGGACAAGTCATTTTACTTATCTCCACCTCAGTTTCCCCATCTGTAAAATAGGGATAATAACCACACTTATTTCCCAGGGTTGTTGTGAAGATAAAATGAGACAATATTTATAAAGTGTTTTGTAACCTTTAAAGTGCTCTGTAAATACTGGCTATCTTTTATTATCAGAAGTAGGTAAAGCTTCTGAAGGACAATATTAGGAATCCCAAGGCAGGTGTGGGAGTGGCGTGAACTGCAATGGACAAAGGAAGGCATTGGAGCTCTTGAGAGCTATGTTCAAGGTCCCCGTCTGCCACTTCCTAGCTGTGTGGTCTCCCCTATAATGGATGGGGGTTAGACAGAGGATTGCTAAGACTCCCTCCAGCCAATGAGGTCCATCAAGCTTTGGACAGCAGTTTCAGACCGGATTGTTGGGCAGAACTGAGGGAAAGCCCCACAACAGGTGGGCACATTCACTCAGACAGGCTTTGCCAGGCCCCTGGGACT
This sequence comes from Monodelphis domestica, assembly GCF_027887165.1. Classification (NCBI taxonomy): domain Eukaryota; kingdom Metazoa; phylum Chordata; class Mammalia; order Didelphimorphia; family Didelphidae; genus Monodelphis; species Monodelphis domestica. The sequence goes on from NC_077229.1 coordinate 28,239,977, forward strand.
GCATCATGCATTCACTGACTGCATCGTAGATGACTCACCGCAAAGCCAGAATAAAGCTTGCAGCTAACATGCCTTTTGTCAGGGATGGTCTAGACCTTGCCAGGCCATTTCTTAACAGGATCTGAAAGAAAAAAAGCCCTTTGTCAAAAGGGTTCTGATTTTACCACCTGAAAACACCATTTTTAGGTGATAAGAGAACTCATGCCAAAAAGATGGGATATGACAGCCCTCTATAGACTTTCAGGAGGATTCAGGGTTCACAAAACCCCTCCATTTTCAGGCTAAGGCTGCAGCTGACAGCACCTCCTGCACCATGGGGCTACTACTGCCTGGGCTGGTCCAGGAGATGGAGCAGGAAGCCTGCATTTGGGCTGGTGAGGTTCCCTCTCCAGCAAGGACCTTCCCCCCCTTCCACCCAGGCACATTTTCCTCCTCTCCCTCATTTCCTAATCTGTCATTCTCTAACAAACAGTTCCTCCAAGGTAAAAGCATGACACTGAGGCACAATAGGTCTACAAACTTCAGGATCACAGAGCTAAACAGGTTGCTTGATCAACTAACTTGGCATGACAAGTGCCAGGACCCAGGTAAAAAGGGGGATTCCCCTGATTCCATCAAAGGGAATAGGACCCCTCAATAGCAACCAACTTTAGGCTTCAACTGGTGGCAGGGGGGATGATTCAATAAGAAAGTATCACCTCCACTCATGCTAAATACAATCACTAAAAAGGCTGAGGGGAGAGAAAGGAGGACCTTAGTAAATAATTAGCTCAGTGTTCTCTGCCTAAATATGCTCCCTTTAGCAAAGCCCCCAGGATAATCACTTCAAACCTAGAGGTGCACCCTCAAGTGTCTCAGGGTACAGGGCAGGGATGGTGAATCTTTTAAAGACTGAGTGTCCTATCTGCAATCCTTACACCACATCTGAGTTACCCCCTTACTCCAGACAGGGGAGAGAGGAAGCGTTCCCACTGGGCTGCTAGGCAAAGGGGCAGATGATGACAGAGATGCCTTCAGGCATGTGTGGAGACGGAGAAGAACAGCCCCCTCCGGCACACATGCCAGAGGTTCACCAACATGGGTACAGGAAAATATCAGGTTCTAGAACAACCCACCTGTAGAACAGAATACAATCCATTCTCATTGAGGTGACCCATTATATTTGCACAGAGATGGTTCATGGTAGGCCGAAGGGACTCCCCTGAAAGAATATGAGGTCTAAGAAAAATCACAAGTCATACAGGACTCAGTACAGGTCATAGCACCTTAGAGTTGGAAGCAAACTTTAGGCAGCATCATGTCCTTTCATTTGACAGATTAGGAATCTAAGGCATAAAAAGAGAGGCCCACGGTCACCATACTACTAATCACAGGCTGCTACTTGGGTTTAAGAGATCACCTTCACAAGTACAAGAGGAGTTTGAGAAAGACCCAGGAAGGTAGAGTCTGAAAGCTCAAAAGGAATTGTGAGCAGGATGAGACAAACAAAGTAGAGAAGCAAGGTTTCTCTGGTCTTCAGGGTGCCTCAGTTGGCCTATACCCCCATACAGTGTTCAAGTCTGGACACCAATGGTTAATCCAGAATGTGGTGAAAGGCTCAGGGGCCAAGTGTGAGTGTATGAAGGCATGATAGGTGTCTCCAGGTATCTCAAAAGCTATCAGTGGTAGAGGGACGTAACCTGCTCTTGACCCTAAAGAAAAGAACAAAGAGGTAAATTTAGGATTTTTTTTAAAAACCCTTACCTTCTGTTTTATAATCAATATTGTATTCCAATTGGTTACAAGGCAGAAGAACAGTAAGGGCTAGGCAATAAGGGTTAAATGACTTGTCCAGGGTCACATAACTAGGAAGTACCTGAGGCCAGATTGGAACCCAGGACTTCCATTCTCTCTAGGCCTGACATCCACTGAGCCACCAAGGTGCCCTGGGAAATTTATTTTTGATGTTTAAAAAATAAAAAACACTTTCTGACAGGATGAGTTATCCAAAAGCGGCCTAGGCAATCTCTCAGAAGACTTCATCCAAGCAGAAGCTAAAAGGCCAGTTGTTGGAAGTGTCATATGGTGATTCTTGGGGAGCTTGAGATGAGCTAGATGGCCTAAGGTCCCTTGCAACTTTCCATTCTATAAAGGGCAAAGCTAAGATGCAAACCTGGGTCTAGGACTCCAAGTCCGAGGCTGTTTTGGCTACTTCATTCATGACAGCCACAGAATCAGTTTTGACCACATGCCCAGGAAAAACTGAAGCATCTGTAACTCATTTTCCCTTTTGGGTTGATTTTGAGATGAAACTGTTTTGTTAAAGACAGGGATGGGCATCAGGAGTGGCATCATTGAGTCCAAGTGGTGTCAGGGATCTTTTAATCCACTGATATGGAAATGTATTTTGTTTTCATTTTTACACCCTCACCTTCCATCTTAGAATTAATACTGTGTATCAGTTCCAAGGCAGAAGAGCAGGAAGTGCTAGGCAATGAAGGTTAAGTGACTTGCCCAGGGTGACACAGCTAGGCAGTGTCTGAGGCCATATTGGAACCCAGGACCTCTCATCTTTATGCCTGAATCTCCATCCACTGAGTCACCTATCTGCCCCCACAGAATGCAACCTTTACAGCCCAAACATTTCTTTGCTGTTCTAGGATTTCTTAAAACTCCCCGCAAGGCTGACATTTCTTAGAATGTTTGGAAGAGAATCACACTGATAATTTGGTGCAGTGCCCCCCAATTAGGGTCTCTTTACTACTTGGAGGCCAGTTGACAGATATGTCTCTGGGCCTCAGTTTTCTTTGTCAAATGGGGTAAGTGAACTAGCTGAGTTCTAAGGTCCCTGCCAGCACTTCATTCTAGGATGAGTCGAAAGAAATCACCCATTAAACATCAGCTCAAAAGAGGCAAACAAGCTTTCAGACTGCCCTGGAGTATGGACTCTGGGGCCTAAAAAATGCTCCAACAATAGCTGGGCTAACCCACACCTGACCAAGAGTGTCCTCTAGAGTACCCCTGACCAATGGGCTTCTGGCCTCTGCCTGGACACTTCTGCCCACTGCCTCCCCAGGCAGCCCAATTAATCTCAGGAAGGGTCTCCAAACATTAAAGCTGAAACAGAGATAAGTGGGTACTTCCTAAATATCTTTCAGATGGTGGAGTTTATTAAAGATTGAATTCGTGCTTATAAATGGGATTGACAGTTTGCAACAGGTCCTCATGTGGCTTTGGATGGAGAATCAATCTGTCTCTTTCTAATGCGGAAACCTATGCAGAGCTGAGTGAAGGTTAACAAAGGGCCTCCTACCTTTTCCTTTGACGATTTTCCATGTTGATGTGTCTGTGAAGTTAACAAGGAAGGTGAGGTAGAGTGAGATCAGTTTAGCGTCTTGTAAGATGTCAGGCTGGGGACAACAGAAGCAATCGAATTGAGAAAGATTGGCTCCCAGTGCCGCCCCCTCTGTATACCAGCTATGCTGAGCAGACTCCTGAACTCAGCATCACCAGTAACTAGGCCCAGGCAGACTTCTTCCTTCATCTTTTTCACTCTGTAGTTAAATATTTCAGAAAAGCCTCTTGGGCATAGAATCCTAGCAGGTGAGTGACCATCATGCCCTCCCCCCAAATACTGACATACTCTGCTACCTTTTGGCCCCTGAGAACTCAGGCTCCCCTTCTTGTCATGATGGGACCTCAGAGGACTCATATTCCAGAGCACGGCCACTTCAAATGACCCCAGAGGGAATAAAAAGCAAACATGAGATTTTGGCAGTGTCTGAAGAGGACCCAGATAGAGGGCCAACACTCTGGGTCCTGGAGAAGAGCCCCCCAATCTCCCCATCCCACCTCAGGTCACTCCCTGGGCCTGTAGGGTTTGCTTTGGTCTGCTACCCTCCTGAAGCAACATTCTGAGTTTCTGGGTATTTAACAAACCTGGAAGTGACATGTTAAGTGGGAATGATGAGCGCTCTTACCTTGAGGTACTTCAGAAACTTGCAGCAAATCCACAGGATATCTTTAATCTGCTTGATCCAGAGGACAGTAAGCTCTTTATTAAGTGCCAAGGACACGTACCAGAGCTGTGAACACAAGTGAGCCCCTATGGTACTGCTGCCAGCCAGCATTCTAGCTTTGTTCAGCCCTGAAGCTAGGGGCCCAGGCCCTGGCAGAGGCTTTGACCTCAGCATTGACTCCAAGGACCAAATCACCTCTAGGGGAAAAGGCCTGGATTAACTAAGTGGCCCAGAAGGGTCTCTGTGGTAGGATGAGACATTTGGAAATAGTCTCTCATTTGATCCTCCTAAGAGCCCTGGAAGGAAGGAGCTACAGGTATGGTCATCCCCATATCTCAGATGAGGCCCAATGGATAGTGACCTGCCCATGTTCACACAGCTTGAAATCGTCAGAGGCTGGACTGGAAGCCAAGTCTTCCTGGCTATAGGTCCAAGTCTCTATCCACTGTACCATACTGCCTCCATTGTCAAGAGACTACAGAATCGTTCCTCTCTCGTTCATATTTCTTTTGTTAGCTCTAAAGGAAAATCCTAAGTGAAGGCCACTTGGCACAGGACTTTGGAAGAGGCGGACAGAAATCACACAGCAGAGCTAAGTGTATTAAATAATGCTAATGTCCTCATGGGCCATGCTTATCTCAGGCTCCATTCTGGGCCAAATAAAACAAAGCACTGAAATGAATGAATGAAGTGAGGAGTTTTCAGGGCCCAACTACCTTCTCTCAGATCCCTGAGCCCTAACCAGGCAGCCCAGGTGAGTGGCGAGTGCCTTGGATTTAGAATCAGGATGCCACGGCAGCTTGTGACCATGCCTTTTCTGGGAGCCACCATGTCTTTGTACAAATGGGAATAGGTCAATGCTGGGCCGTGGTTTTGTTCACTCCAGAATCAGGGTCACTCCCAACTCAAATCAGTGATCTGTGATTATGACATCAAAGTATCCTCCATTTCGGGCTAGAAGGGCCCTCCAGGATCACCGCATTCAAACTGAGGGCCAGGAGAAGAGAGGCCAGAGGCCAGGCAGAGCCCGAATGAGAACTCTGGAGTCTCTCTGGAGCCTAGAATGTCCTCTGTGACCCTCTAGCAGCCACAGAGATGCCGCTACCAGGGTTATCATCGCTAACCTCAGCAAGCCTTTGGGAAGAAAACACCAGGTCCGCCAGAGTGCTCAAGAGATGGCTGAGAGGCTCACTTCGGTCTCTCGCTACTCACCTTAGGGTCATTCTCATTCATGCTGTCTAAGATGCAGCGACACAGCATTCCAAACCTCTGCAAAGAGCAAGCAGGACAGGTCACAAACTGCGGAGCAGCAACGATTCACTCCTAATCCCACTCTCACAAAAGCTTGATTCCTTCAGGTGTTCATCGAATGAAAAGCTACCAAAGGGCTGTGGACAAAGTGACAGGCTTATCCAATTCCTGAGTGTCAGGGCTAACAGAAAAGAGGAGCCCAGGGGTCTGCTTCACCCTTAGCCAGCTCTAACGACCAGTACGATGCCAGGGACAAGCCAAGCCTTCAATGGTGCCCTCCTTCTTGACACATAAGAGAAGCATTAGGCAGTCATTATCAATGCTGGCCTACCAGCATGGAGACCACTTTTCCCAACAAGCATCTATTGACTGCCTCGGATATGGCAGGTCCTGTCCTAGGCACTGGGGATACAAAGACAAAAATGGAAGGCCCTGCCCTTAGGAGCACTGTATTCCAGGAAAAGGAAAGAGCATGGACACATAAATAGATATCCACCAATACCAATGATCACTCTTTTTAAAAAAAATCCATACTTTCTGTCTTAGAATCAATACTAGGTAATGTTCCAAGGGAGAAGAGCAGTAAGGGCTAGGCAATGGGAGGTAAGGGACGTATCCAGGGTCACCCAGTCAGGATGGGTCTGAAAACAGATTTGAATCTAGGACCGCTCATCTCTATTCACTGAGCCACCTGGCTGCCCCGCAACAATCTTGTAATCATCCAACCTAATGGCCCTTTCTTTTTTTTTTTAAAACCCTCACCTTCCGTCTTAGAGTCAATACTGTGTATTGGCTCCAAGGCAGAAGAGTGGTAAGGGCTAGGCAATGGGGGTCAAGTGACTTGCCCAGGGTCACACAACTGGGAAGTGTCTGAATCCAGACTTGAACCCAGGACCTCCCATCTCTAGGCCTGGCTCTCAATCCACTGAGCTACCCAGCTGCCCCCTAATGGCCCTTTCTAAAGGATCATTCTCAACTTCTCTGAAGCTGCTGCCCTGTCACTCACCCTCTTACCGACACTCTCTTGTTGCTGGGTTGTGACACTGCTGGCACTCCACTGGTTCTCCTACCTGTCTGACTGCTCCTTCTCAGTCTCCATAGGTGGATCTTCCTCCTTATCTAGAATACTCTTCCCCCTCTCTGCCTCCTGGCTTCCTCTAAGTTCCAGCTCAAATCCCATGCTCTGCAAGAAGCCCTTCCCAATTCCCCTTAAGGGTCCTGCCTTCCCTGGATCTCTCTAATCTCTTTGTATATAGTTGTTTTCATGCTATCTCTCCCAACAGAATGAGCTCTTTGACAGCAGGGACTATCTTTGGCCTTTCTCTACATCCCAACACTTAGCAGGCTAGAGTGTATCAGGCACTTAACTGTTAACATAAGCTGTATATATATTAAATAATTACATAATAGAAATATACGTATCATATGGCACACAGATAATGTAATGTGACATGATTATATAGAACTATGATATAAAACATAAGAACATAAATTATGTACTATGTGTGTATATACATACACATGCACAGCCATATGGTGCATACACATATATGTACACACACACATAATAGATAAATTGAAATGTATTTGTGGGGAAGCAACAGCAGCTAGGGGAACCAAGCTGGGTCTTATGGACGAGGATGATCTGGAGGAGGGAGGGCCTCAATTCAGAGAGAACAATCAGACCTTTGAAATAATGTCATGGAAAGCTAATGAAGGCCTGAATCAGGGTGGTGGAGGGAAAGGTCAAGGATATGGGAAACGAGGGCCAGGAAGGGGCTGGGGGTGGGATGCCAAGGCTGTGAACCGTGGGCAGGATGAGGACAGAACAGCAATCCCAGCTTTCCAACCACTTGCTAGTTCTGCTCAGTGTCTCCGTCACAGAGATGCCCATCTCAGTTAGGCCCGGGGCCAGCCAGCCAGGTAGGAGGCCACCTTACCAATTCATCCTCGCTAGCCTGGAATATGAACAACAGCTTCCGGCCAATCTTAAAAAGACAAAGTGCACTTCTTTTACTGGGTCCAGGATCTGTTTCATCAAAAAAATCATCAATCTCTTTCCTAGGAAAGGAAAAGAACAGAGGACCTTTAACCACCATCCCTATGGCCAGCAGGAAGATTGCTGAGGACATCCCCTTTCTATGGCTTGGTCAGAGAACTCGGAATAACTGTGGCCAAAGATTCAATGTCCAGGGGCCAGATCCTGAGATGACAGAAGTCTACACTTAAGGGCTCTCTGACTTGGTTGGACCCACTTGGTCGGACCTACTCCCCAAGTCTACTTTGGAAGGATGGGGTAATATGAGAAGATTTATTTTTCATATCCTATATTCAATCTTATGTCAGGGCCTTGGAGTGGAAAGGCCCCAGTTCCTGTATATTAAGAGAATCGCTATCTATTCCTGTGTCTGGAATCTGGGCCAGAGATTCTATTCAGTCTACTGCTTTTTGTATTTTCTTTATCCTTAGGAATCTCAAAAAATGTTGGTTAACAAGTAAATGGGATGAGAATTCTTTTTTGGTTTCAGTGCAAACCTTCACCTACCCATCTACTGGTGTGGGGAAAGGCCAAGGGGCCACCTCTAAATTAGCCATTTACCAATTAAAAATGTTTTGGGATGTTCAAGGGAGGGGCAGAATAATGAGCACCTAAAATTCTTACAGAATTCTTTTGAGCTGCCTAACCTAGGTATTCAAGAGGGTCAATGACCACCTATATGTCATTTTATTGGTTATGATGCTGGCCTAACCAATGAATGGATATATATTCAATAAACTGGTATTTCTTACCTCTGTACAGTCTCTTGAGCTAATTTTAATTTGAAGAGTGATGGCCTTTAGTTCCCTAAGAGCTATGTAAAGGGACTTAGGTGGAGGCAGGGAAAAACTACCATTTCCTATTCATTGGTACCAAAAGCAAAATGTTCTTGTGAGAGGGGTTGGGTAAAGGTTGTTGATGGCAATGTTATACCCACCTAATGTCATTCTGTAAGCGACATCTACAGAGAAAGCTCCGGACAACGGCCTGTATTTGTACAGCAGCTCGCTCCTTCTCCTTTTGCCCCCGTCTCTCCTCCCTTGCCTGACGAGCTTTGTCCAGGAACTGGGCTCTGGAAGACTGAGATGTGCCGAACATTTTCGCAAACTTTTCATGAAACAAAGATAAAAACAAAAACACTGTTACGGGTGATCCTACCAAGTGTGTTGCAGCTGTGAGCACAGGGTGGCACAGAGTCCAGGGACAGCAAGAAACCAATAAGCTTGAAGCAGCAAATGTCTTCAGTGCTCCAGGAACCAGCCTGAGGTGATACTGGCACCTGGGGCAGAAGGCCAAGGTGGAGGTCACAGACTGGCTAGTTTCCAACTATGGTCCCTGTTCTTTCCATGTTGTACTGAGATTCAGGTGACCTTTGTTTCATAAAAGATGAGAGAGGTAGAGGCAAGTTGGGTTTGGGAAGACCTGGGTTCAAATTACTAGCAGAGTGACCTTGGCTGGTTCCTTTCCCTCCCCTGGCCCAAGTTTCCTCATTTGTAAAAAGAGGCACTTAAGCCAGCTGATTACTAGGGCTCCCTCCAGCTCAAAACCTTCTGATTCCAGTCTTATTTACCTGAACACACAGAAGCATCAAGTTGGGAGAGGCCCTCAAGGTTCATAAGATCACAGACTCAGGGCAGGAAGGGACCTCAAAGGCCATCAAGTCCAGCTCTGGCCACCATTTTATAGATGAGGAAAGGCTGGTCCAAGGAGCCAAAGGCTTTTGCCTTTTGTTGTCCCCAGTGGCTAAGTGTCAGAGTTCTGACTACACCGTTCCACACTGCCCTGATCCAAGGGATCTCTATGCCCATTGTAGCCTAAAATTTTGGGGGATATCCTTATTCTTTAAAGGTTGTAGAGTCAGCCCAATGTAGTAGATATAACATTGGGGCTCTGGGTTCAAATTCTACCTCAGCCACTTCTTAGGAGCCTTACTTTGTCCATATATAAAATGGGGATCATACTTGTACCATCTAGCTCCCAAAGGTTGTCATAAGGGTGGCGTTTTGAAAGCCTCAAGATAAGCTGTCACTGTGAATTACTCCCATCAGCATCATGAAAAGCCAGGCCAGTGCTAGCAGCCCTTTACAGGGATAGTAACTCATCTTCCCAGGTGGAGATCACTTCTTCAGATGCTCGTAAATTCAGTTACCCATCACAATGCACACAAAAGGCATGTCCTCTCTTGACAGCTCATAGTGAGGGCAACAAAGCAGGAAGGGAGCCTGGTCGGAGTTATTTCTTTTCTTTTCCCTAGTTGACAAGGTAAAAGTCTAAGTCAAGTTGAGCTTGGTTTAGTTTTTACTGCTTTCTTGATGACTTTTTTCTTTTTAAACACACTCCTTTCCCACCCCTACCCCCTCACCTTTTCTTACACCAAAGAAAGCATTTAAGCAAAGCCAACAAGTCCTGGGAAATGGCCGAGAGTGTGTATAGATCCCTCCTGTGTACTGAGAGAAGCAGAGATTGTTCTACAGAAAAAAACTGAAGCCCCGGGAGGTTGGAGGTCAAACAGAGAAGATTTGAGCCCAGGTGCTCTAACTGCAATCTTAGCACCCATGGGCTTCCTTATCTACTCTCAATTTTCTCCAGACTTCTTTCTAAAACTTTTTTTTTTAAATCCTTATCTTCTGTCTTAGAATTGATACTAAGTATTGACCACAAGGCAGAAGGGTGGTAACACTAGGCAATTGGGGGCTACATGACTTGTCCAGGATCTCACGGCTAGGAAGTCTCTGAGGACAGATTTGAACCCAGGACTTCCTGTTTTGGCTCTCTATCCACTGATCCACCTAGCTGCTTCCTTTCCATTAGTTTTCTAGCTCAGTTATTTGACTAATTTAAAGAGGAACAGAAATGAGAAAAAAACACAACAAATTGACAAAGTCAAAGCTGCTGAGAACTTAACATACTGAAAAACAAGATCATCCCATGGTCAAATAAGTTTGTTTCCTGTGTCAACATGGAATCTAGAAACCCCAAACTTGGTAGCCTAGAAAGATTAAATGATCCCCAGTTTACTTAGCTTAAAGGTGAAGCCCCAGGTTTGACCCTGTCACATGAAAGTTCCTCCCTGAGGGAAAGTCCTACTTTCCAGACTAACAATAGACCTTGAAGTAGTTTAGGTGGGGAGGGCTAATGCCATCAGATGTTAAGTATTTCTTTAGTCCCAATGGTTTCTCTCTTTAGGCCAAAGTCCTTTATCCTGGTGGCCCAGCCCTGGGCTGGGTCTTTCCCTTTTGTGTCCATGGTAAAGCATAGGCCCCTCACTGTGGTTCTGGTCTGGAACTCCTCATTTTCCTTTGTTATCATGGTAAAGTCAATCTACTGGCCCTCTCGTCCTCAGCCCCTCAGTTTCACCTAGAAAGGCATTTAAGCTCTCCAACTTTAATGGCTCCTTGGGGAGCCAATCTAGCATGGTTGGTTCTCCCAGGGGTCAGTGTCCAGAGCGAGCAGAGCAGAGTTCAATCCTCAGACTCTGTGTGTGGCACAGCTCTGTGTGGAGGCCAACTATTACACTGAACCCCCTTTCCTTAATTAAAGAGTGATTTTTCTGACTATTTAATAGTTCTGGGTTTTTTCTAAGTCAACAGCTGGAAGGTTTTCCTTTAACCTTGAACCAAATAGCACTCGAAGAAAAAAACCAAACCCATAATTTACTTTACAGTAAATAACTTCATCCTATCTTTCTTTTCTTTGCTTTGTGTGCTTTCTTAAAAAAGCTAATTCACCAGGTTTGTTTCTTCGAGGGAGTCTTAAATTGCAGCCATCAATATTAAATCTAGCTGAACCCAGGAGATAAGATGGTAGGAGTTGGCTGGGAAAGCCCAGCCCTGGCTTTTGATTGGTTGGCTTGTTCCCACCCAGTGAAAGACTCACCTGAGGATTTGCTTTTCCTGCAGAAACACCAGATACTCATTAGACCACACGCTCCACTTGAAACTTAAGGCAGCATCTCTCTTTATTTGGATTCTGTCTTCTCAGACTAAAGAAACCAGAAAAAAAGTCCAAATGACTGACTGAATTCAACTAATGAAGTGTTATTTCTGGATCAACCAAGAAATCCCATTTCTACAGAGCTTCTATAGTCTCTTCTCCCTCCTCCCACACCCCCAACTCTGGGAGAGAGATAGATAGCACATGGGTCAGTGGAAAAGGTGTCAGAAGGGGTAGTTCGGTAAAACAGTGGATAGAGTACCAGGCCTTCTATCTTACTAAGAGGGAAGGTAAAGGTTTAAAAAAAGAAAGAAAACTTCATTCATCTGGCCAGGGGCTGGTGACTTTATCTCCCAAGGCAGCAGTTTCCTAATCTATAGAAAGATCTGTCTCTCTAAATAGTAATAGGTTATTATCCCCAAGAAAAGGAAATAGGCTCCAGAGTGACTTATCCAAGGTCAGGTAGCTAGGGAGTGTCAAAAGGCAGGAGACAACCCAGGTGTCCTGAGTCTCAATCCAGTTTTTTTATGCCTTTTTTTGTAGCATGAGAATTTCCTATATCCAATATCCCTGAGCCTTCCCTTGTAGAAAAGAAAAATGAAGCAAAACAAAACAAAACAAAAGGCAACATCTCACTCTCCAAGTCCCCACCTTTCCACCAAGAGTCCGGACATCATGCTTCAACATCTCATTTCTCTAGGGCTAAGCCCCAACATTCTTCTCAGTGACACCCCCACAATGACTCAATCTTACGACTGAGGCTATAAAGAAACCTCCCAACATTCTTTTCGTTAACCTCTTTGGATAAATGTGAAGGTGAGCTTTCACCAGCATTTCTGATTGAAAGGGAACCAATATTTGGCAGGACGGCTTTTCTTCCTTTCTTTCTCCTTTTCTTTCTCCTCACCTTCTGTCTTTGAATTGATACTATATATCTGTTCCAAGGCAGAAGAGTAGTAAGGGCTAGGCAATGGGGGTGAAGTGACTTGCCTGGGGTCACCCAGCTAGGAAGAGTCTAAAAAAGCCACATTTGAACCCAGGACCTCCTATCTGGCACCCTGTCCTCTGTGCCACCTAACTGTCCCTCTTTTGTTACAAAGGAAGGCTCATCAGATAGGAGAGCCTGAAAAAGAAGATTGAATCAATAAAAACTAAATCAAATCAAAGGCCTGACAAGGTTTACAGAAAGGGTTTATGACCTGCAACTGGGAGAAACAGGAAAAGGGTCCATGTGAGAATGGGTATCCCAGGATTCATGAGGGCTGGGAGAGCAGAATGAATAAAATAGTGAGCCTATCAAGGAAGATGAGGAAGCCTTGACAAACTCTCCTGTCCCCACAGATCTGAGTTCATACCTATAGCTGCATATCACATCCACAAGGGCTGCCATTTGAGCCTGGAGCTTTTGAAGCCAGCTAGCTAACTGCTTTGAGAAAAAGCCCAGCCAGAGCCCCAACGCTTTTCTTATCAAGCTGGCCTTCTGCCCAGAATTCACCCTTTTCCATCCTCAGGATAGGGGGAAGAGAAAGGTATCTAAATTGTATCCCTCGCCAAGACAAAGCTCATCTTCTCCAAGGGGCTTTCATAGAAAATCCACCAATCAAAGGAGGGAGTCTAAATGCAGATCCAAGTAAACCATTTCTCACTTTATTTCCTTCAGGAGTTTTTTCTTGAATGTGGGAGATGAGTCTTCTTTTACAACATGGGAAATATGGAAATGTGTATTGAATGATAGCACATGTACAATTTACAACTTATTGCTTGCTGCCTCAGAGAGGGGGAAGGGAAGGAAGGGAGAGATGGAAAAGTCAGAAAATACGTTTTAAAAAGTTGTTTCTGTGTGTAAGTGGTTAAAATATAATTTAAAAAAATAATCCATCAAGAGGCATTGATTAAGCACCTACTGTGTGACAAGTCTGAAATCGGTAACTGACATTTACATAGCTTTTGATGGCATTATATTATCTCAGTGGAGCCTATCAATCACTCTCAGGAGGTACTAACCAGTGGCATTATTTTCTCATTTCATAAATGAGGAAAGCAAGGTTCATACAGGTATAGTGATCTGCCTATGGTTCAATTGATCAACTGAGAAGCATTTAAGCACCAACTATGTCTCAGACACTGTGCCCAGCATTGGGGATACAAGGGAATAAAACGACAAAGAATGAAACAACTTTTACTAGAAAGCCTCCATCCTGACATTTTTTAAAAAATCTGTACCTTCAGTCCTAGTATCAATTCTATGACAGAAGAGCAACAAGGGCTGGGCAATCAGGATTAAGTGACTTGCCCAGGGTCACACTGCTAGAAAGTAACTGAAGCCAGATTTTAACCCAGGTCCCAATTCTAGGCCTGGAATTCTATCCACTGTGCTACCTAGCTGCCTCCTTACATTCGAACATTAGGAGATAATTCCATAAACATAGATAACAACAAATAGTGGTACCTGCAAAGCAGTTAATTACAAGGTAGTTTGGGAGGGCAGGCATGGGTAACAGGTTCATAGATTTGGAGCAATCAGTGAGCATTTAAAACACTCAATCAGTAAGACAGGTATTGTTGACTCATTTGCTTGTTCTTTCCCCCCAGTGCCCAGGGCAGGGTCTGGCACACAGCAGGTGGCACCTAATGCTTCTTTGTTCATTCACTGAATGGCCTACTCCTGGGCCACCTAAATATAATCAAAGGCCTGGTTTTGAACATGCTCATGTTCTAATTAGGGAAACACACAAAGATGAGACAACAATGAGGCCAAATCAAGTGCTGACCCCAAGTTGCAGTCTCTTGGGTAGGAAAGGCAGTCTGCCCCTGATCAGAGTCTGGGAGCCCTGGGTCCTAGGCCTGGCTAGCTACAGAGAAAGACCATAGACTTGGAGTAAGACAAGCAGAGTGCGAATCCCAGCATTGCCCCCACCCGCCAGACCTCAGATACCTGATGTCCTCTCTTGGAGTCAGGACCCTCTTCTGTCCAAGAAGACTGGGCTAGATCATCTCTCAGCTTAGAGTTCTGGGACACTGGCCTTCAATGAACTAAGGGAAGGCTGGGAACAGAAGCCAAATAAGGGGAGGATTATTAACAGACCACATCCGGGGTGCTGTATTCAACTCTGAGCATTCAAAGTTCTGCAGGGCACTGATAAGCTGGAGACAGTCTGGAGGAAGGCCACAAGGACAGTATAGGCCACTAATGAAGGAAGTAAAGAGGTTTAGCCTGAAGAAAAGAGGCTGACCACAACTATCTGAAAAACCTTCAGTGAGGTGGCTCCAAGCATAGCGCTCTGGGCTTGAAATCAGGAAAGCTTCAAATCTGGTCACAGACACCAGCTGGGTGACCCTGTGCAAGTCAATTAACCTCCGTTAGGCTCAGTTTTCTCAACTGCAAAATGGAGATAATAGTATTGAAGCTTGTAACTGACATTTATAGAGCATTTTAATGTTTGTAAAGCATTACAGTATCTCAACTGATCCTAAGGAGGTACAGGTAGGAAGTACAGTCATCTGAGGATCAAATGAGCTAATGATTGTTTAATAGACTGGGCTTATAACAGGGGATATACAATACAACCTTCCCTTCCCCCTTTACTTGGGAGAAGAACCCAATGAGTAGAATGAGGGTAGAAGTTACAAACTGGTAAAGTTAGGTTTGAGGTAAAGAAAAACTTCCTGAACAATGAAAAGCTATCCAGAAGAGGAGGGAGGGAGTTCCTTCCACTGAAGATCTTAATGAAAGAATTCCTGAGGGGGAAGCTAGGTGGTTCAGTGGATAACCAGGCCTGGACATGGGAGGTCCTGGGTTCAAATCCAGCCTCAGACACTGCCTAGCTATGTGACCCTGGGTCACTTAATCCCCATTAATTCCTTACCACTCTTCTGTCATGGAACCTATACACAGTATTGATTCTAAAATGGAAGGTGAGGGTTTATATATATATAAACCCTCACCTTATATATATACATATGTATTAATATCCATATTTCAAATTAATGTTTCTTCTATAATCTTACATGCTTTATTTTATGTCATTAAAAATGATTCTGAAAAAAGGTTCCAGACCTTACCAGACAGCTAGAGGGGTCCAGGACACAAAAAAGGTAAAGAGGGGGAACAGTGAGGGAGCAGTCAGACCTAGGGATGGATGGAAGACCCTGGGTTCTAATATGACCTCAGAGATGGTCTAACTGTGTGACCCTGGCCAAGGCATTTAATCCACATTGTATAGCCCTCACTGCTCTTGGAAACGATTCTAAGACCGAAGGCCTTATTATTAAAGTTATTATTACAAATAAGAACTACAGACAGACAGGGGGGGGGGGCGTCACGGAGCTGATTTCACAGGCTTTGAGGGGATGAGGAGAGGCTCACCCCCACCCTGGGCTGGTGGCCCCTCCCTCTTCTGGGGGATGGTTGGGGGACGGTTGGGAGTGAGGCCCGGCACACAGTAGGCGCTCATTAAATGCTCGTGGACTTGACAGCCCGGCACCTGCACAAAAGAAGCGAGCGCGGGGCTCGATGGATAAAAGAATTAATGAATGAGAGTGCCTGTATGGGGGTGGGGGCGCCACACAGCTGGGAGCCCCAGATCCCAGCCCCGCGCAAGTAGCCTATTCTTGGCCTCAGTTTCCCCAGATGTAACACGGGGGAGGGGGGGAAGGAACTGACGACGTCGAGGCCCTTCAGGCCCCAGGCTGAGGGCTCTGGCTGACCTCGGGGCGCGACGGCGACAACGACAACAACGACAACAACGACGACGACGACGCGCCTCCCCTCCCCCAATTCGCGCGCGCTCCCGCCGCCCTGCCCTGCTTCGGACCCAGGCCACGCGCATCCTCGCCGCTCGCTTTTACCCGCACGGGGTCGGGGCCGGGGCCGCTTCAGCCCAATCCCCCCGCGCTCCGCCGGGGTCCTGACAGCGGCCGAGGCCGCGCCGCCATCCTTCCCCGGGGCTGTCCGCTTCGGCGTTCCGTGGAGAAATGCGGAGCCGCTGCACAGACGTTCCGAGGAGGGGCCGGAAGTGAGCGCGCGGCGGAGGCTTGAGCAAGGAGCACTGTGCGGGGCGGAAGCCTTAGTACCGCCTCGCCTCGCCCCGCCCCGCCCCACCCCACCCCGGCTCGGCCCCCATGCGCCTGCGCGGACTCTTTCCTAGCTGCCCCGGTCCCGGCTCGGCGGCTTCGGCGCTCTCGGGCTTTTCATGGTGAGCGGAGGACGGGCTGGGTTGGAGCGGAGAGGACAGGGTCGGGCCCGGCGGAGGGGAAGGGTACAGGAAAGCGCCCCCGAGAGGAGGCGTGGGGCGGACGGGAGGGCAAGAGACTCCGGCGGGCGACGCGACGCGCCCTTGCTGCCGACGCCCCGCAAATGCCGGACTGGATTGGGGGGGGGGGGCGCTCGGGCGGGGTAGACTGGGGGGGGCCCCCTCCTCCCCTTCCGGCCTCAATTTCCCCATCTGTAAAATAGATGAGGGGAGGGTTCTAGAGGACTTCTCAGGTCCCTCCCAGCCCTGAATCTTTATGTATTAGCGGGGTAAGTCAGCTCCCTGGCCTCAATTTCCCCATCTGTAAAATGAGGGAGTGGGACTAGATGGACCCTGAGGGCCCTTTCATCTCCTGACCTTTCAATAGGGAATTTGGACAGATTCCATTTCTTTCCACTCAAAATCTCCAGGATGATTTCTTAAGCGATGATAGTACTAGCTAGCATTTATTATTAGTGCTTTGGGATTGGCAAAGCATTGGCAAGGGGGTTGTACTGAATGATTCCTCAGGTGCCTTCCTGTTCTAAACTGGTAATCTGATGGAGGAGAGGGAGAGATGGATATCCAGTCAGACACTGAGTGAGGGGCTTCTTGGACAGTGATTCTCCAGGACTTGTGCAAGGGGTCTTTTTTAGCAGTTGCTTGAAGGAGTTATGGAAAAGGGAAGGGAGTGTCTGGATTTGGGAGGACCCAACAATTAGGGAAAGGAGACCCCAAAGTGATGATAATTCAGGTCCTGAGTTTAGGGTCATTTAGTCACAAAGTCTCAGTTGTAACTGGAGGGTCTTTACGTGGTTGCAGTTGGAGTTGGTGATTTTTAAGAGGCTGGAAGACCCTCATTCCATTTTATGGGGAAGTTGGTTTATTTGTTAACCTTCATTCATTTGTACCTTGGCAGATGGGAGTAGTATGTTCTCTGGTCTCCAGAGATCAAGATACCTGCTCAGGCCTCATTATTTGTCATAGTCCTCACCTATTCTCATCCCTAGGAAATGCAATTTGATGACCATGTTTAGCTAGAGAAGCTTAGAAATATCTTTCAAGGGTCAAAGAATCCTTGCCCTTTTGTGCAGTTTGCATAGTTAGTTGACTTGGGAGGGTATAGCCCTACTGCTCTGAGGTGTATTGGGGCCTGCTTTAAAGTAATAGTCCCCAAGATGGGTGCTTAACTTTCTGAGGGAACTCAGAATGGAAAACCATCAAGTGAGTAAGTATTCATTAACCCCCAATACTAGAGATCACAGAAAAGTGCTCTCAAGGAACTCATAATCAGTGGGGGAGACAACATACAAATAAATAAGATATATACCAAAAAAAAAAAAGGAGATAATCAATAGAGGGAAGGCACAATTTAAGGAGGCTTTTTGTAGGAAGTAGTATTTTAGCTATACTTGAAAGAAGACAGGAGGGAAAGTGAGAGAATTCCAGGCATGGGGAATAGCCAAAGAAAATGCAAGGTGTTGGTAAATGCCTTGTTCCAGAAAGATCAAGGAAGCCAGTGTCACTGGATCACAGCAGGGGGAGGGGAGGAGTAAGGGCTCAAAATATTGGGAGCGGGGTCAGGTTAAGCTGGCTTTGGAAGCTGTAAGATTTTATATTCAGGCCTGGAGATGATGGATAGCTACTATAGTTTATCGAATGAGGAGGAGTGACATGACTGTAAAGATTACTTTAATAGCTGAGTGAAGGATGAACTGAAGTGGAAAGAGACTTGAAGCAGGAGGCCAACCAGTGACTAGTGTAATAATGGTTTGATGAGGGACTGCACAGGGTTATTAACAATATTGGGAGAGAAGGGGGAATATAGGAGAGATACTACAAAGATGAAATGGCTCAGTGATAGTGGAAGGGTGAAATTGATGAGAGATGCTGCAAAGGTGAACCAGTTCAGATGTTGTAAAGGTGAAAATGACCAGAGATGTTGTAAAGGTGAAAATGACCAGAGATGTTGTAAAGATGAAGATGACCAGAGATGTTGTAAAGGTGAAATAGACCAGAGATGTTGTAAAGTTGAAATAGACCAGAGATTTTACAAAGGTGAAATTCACAGAACCTGGCAACAGCTTGGATGTGGGGGGTGAGAGAGAAGCATCCAGGTTGCCAGCTTTGGGGTCTGAGAGGTTGGTGATATTCCCAACAGTAATAGGGAAGGTTCGAAGACTGAAGGGGTTAGAGTAGTCTCAACTTCATTAATTGATCCTTGAATGTAGAAGGAAGTGATCCTTCCCTCAGTAATGGAGTGGATCCCATTGGTGTGCTGGATAAAATAGAAAATGGAATTTCCAGCTCTAGAAATTCTGCTTTCCAAAAAAGATTTCTTATAGCTTGTCTTAAGTCAGAATTAATGAAGAGACATTAGAATATACCGGTTTGAGAACAAATGGAAAGGCACCTTTAGATAGATTTGGAGGCTTTATTCTGGTTGGCGAGATCTGCTTTAAACAGAATAGGTTCTTAAAATAATAGAATGTTAGCCTGGGGGGAGGTGAGGGGACTTCATACGTCTGTTGAACCAGCAGCCACAGTTTACAGAGGGGCCCAGAAAGAGAAATGACTCGTCAAAGGTCAGAAGTGCCACAAACGGGCCTCAAATTCAGGTCTTGTTCTGACACCCCTATGGCTATGTTTGTTAAGCAAGCATTGGCTGGCTTGTACAGTGTGCTCGCCCTCTTGGAAGAAGGGAACCAATCTTCTGGGTGTTGTGGAATGTAAGACATATAAGGACATCCTGGAGCCTAGAATTACTCTGGTTTGGGGGCGGGGAGGGCAGGGCCCTTGGTGTTTATTACAATGTAATTATAACGTGTGAAACCCTTTAAAACAAAGTCCGAGGTGTCAGGGAATATGAGGAAGTTATTCTCAGCGAGGGTGGTGTCCCTTTATCTCCACGCACCCAGGCGGGCTAAGGAAAGACTTCTCTTTGATTGAATAGACTTGGTAACGGACACCTGGTGTATCGGTTTCCTCTCCTTCCTGCTCAGCTCTCCTTCCCCACCACTTTAATAATGAAATCAAATCTTTGAAACCGGGGAGGCTGGGGCTGAGGTGCCCCTGTGGGGGGAGGGGAAGGCTGGGGGAGCCCTTCCCTGGCAGCTCGCTGGAGGAGGCTGCCCTGGATTAACTGTAACTCTGGCCGGATCGTTTTCTCGAAGGGCCTCTCCAGATCCCTCCGCAAACTGACCTGTGGACTTTGGAGAGGTCTGCAGCGTCTCTGGCCAGAGCCGAAGACAGGAAATCCAGGTCAGGGGATCTGAGCCATTGATTTGGAGCGGTGCCGCCTGGTGCGCTCCGAGAAAGCGAAGAAAACCTTTTGGGAGCCGTGGAGGGCTTTCTTTGTAGGCTTGGTGCCCGCCTGGAAGTGTGGAAGTGTGGAGGTGGGGGGCAAAGACAAGAGCGGGGAATTTTCCTGAAGATGCATTTTTCCCCCCAAAAACCCAAGCCTGTAAGCAATAAGCATCCACTCTGTACGTGTCCGTTTGCTTCAGTAAACACTTGTTAGGGCAGCAGGGGCCCCGGTGGATGGAACGCCAGGCCTGAAGTCAGGACAACCCAAGTTCAAATCTGGCCTCAGACGCTTCCTGGCTGGGTGACCCTGAGCAAGTCCCTTCACTCTGTTGGCCACCGCTCCAGGGTCTTTGCCCAGAAAACCCCAGTCGGGGTCACAGGGGAGTTGGACAACGGAACACTAACAGACCATTATTGAATACCTGATACGTGCCAGAGGCAGCCAGGGGGCTCCATGGATAGTGTGGGGCGTCAGGAAGACCTCCATACAAATCTGGCCCAGACACTTACTAGCTGTATGACCCTGGACAAGTCACTTGAACTCTTTGCCTCGGTCCACTGAGAAGGAAATGGCAGCCACTCCACCGAGGGAACCCCACAGAGAGTCAGAGCGTGCCGTGGTCCGCAGGGTCACGGCCGTCCCCGGGATCCCACCCTCCGTCTCCAGCCCCAGAGCCCGGGAAGTGGCTGGGGGCCCTCCTGGAGCACGTGGCTTTGGCGCTGAGCTTGGAAGGAGGTCAGAGGACACGGGGCTAAGAGGCGGCCAGGGAGGGCCAGAGGAGTGTTTGGTCAGCGCAGCGAGGAGTGAGGAAGCTGGACAGGGAAGAGCACCGAATGTCAAACAAAGGCCTTCCTCTCGGACCCTGGAGCTCCGCGGGGGGCTCTGTGGGGTGGGCTCAGCCCCAGGATTTTGGGAAAAGTCACCTGAAGGATGGGTTGCAGCCAGGAGAGAATCGAGTCAGAGACAGTTTTGGAGGACCCCACTCCACCCCCGGGCCCGGGCTGGGAGAGACCCACAGAGATGTACAGAGACTCACAAAGAGAGGAGTCAGAACTGCCTGGGAGGGATGGGGGGGGGCCAGACGGGCCCGGATTCAAGCGGCCGCCAGCCTCGCTTTCAGGCATTGGCCCACACGATGCGGGGGGCTCCTCTGGGCCCGACGGCCGGGCTGGCCAAGATGCACTTAGAACTTCTGTTCCGTTTGATCCGCAAGTCCCCCTGGGGGGACCTTTGGTGGGAGTTGAGGCAGGAGCGTCAGGCTGGGACTGGATCAGAACCCCGGCCCGTCCTCTCCTGGCCAGGCTCCCCCAGCCTGGAAGCGTGTGAGGCCAGGTGGGGCCAGCCAGGAGGCATGTTCTGGGGATGGAGGCCAGGGAGGTCGCTCGCCCCGCGGGAGTCGGGATTAGATTCCCGGAGGAGGCCGGCGGGGCCCATCTGCACGATGGGGCATTGGGTTGGGTCTTGGGGTCACAGGGGAGAATTGGGGGGCTCATGGTTTGTTTGGATGCCCGCCGGCCAGGCCAGAGGGCCCAGGAGAGGCTTAGACCACCAGGAGGACGTCAGCGGAGTGGCAGGATGGGAGTCCCAGGCCGTCTGGCCAGCCTCTGCTGCTCTTCTGCCCCGCCACCCAGAGCAGGGCTGGATGCTGAGATGGGAGCGAAGGGCTTAAAGACACCAAAAAGGGGTCCACGTCTGGGGGCGGGGGCGAGAGGGGGGCACAAAGAAGTCCTTTCCAGAGGGAGGCTGGGCAGGTCAAGGCAGGCCTCTGGAAAGGACATGGGAGGAGGCAGCCGTCCCTTCTAGCTTTGCACCTGTCGGCCCCTCCCCTCCCCCACCAGCCCTCCCTTGTCTCCTGCCATGGGGGGAGCTGACTCCAGCCTCTCCCCTCCCCCTCCTTGCCTCTCCTTAAGGGACCCTCTTCTGGGTTTGCTGGCAGACATGGGGGCCGCCCTCAGCATTGTGTTCCCCTGATTCATTTCTGATTTCCCGCTTTCTATTCAAGTCATTCACCCCCTCTGAGTTTATCTTGGTGGAGGTGTGAGATGTGGATCTAAACTGTAAAAATTTAAATTGATCTACAATCATTTCAAATGTATATTTTATAAGATGTGTTAATAATCGCTGGAAGTAACAAAATAAAGCCAGGCGCCCGAGGCTAAGCCGCCCGCTCCAGCGCCAGGAAGCAGAGAGCCAGCAGGGAAGCGCACCCTACTCATCCCCGCCTGCATCAGCACTAACGACAGGAAGTCCGTGGGCTCCTGGGAAATGTGCTCAAAGGCTCGAGACGTCCAGTTCCACAGCCCCCGTCTCGCCCACACTGTCTTCCAGTTTTCCAGCGCCTTTTGTCAAATGGTGGATTTTGGTCCCCAAAACTGGGCTCTTTGGGTTTCTCATAGACTGTCCTGCTGCCGTCGCTTTCCCCAAGTCCCGATCCACTGATCCTCCCTCCGGTCCAGTACCAGATTGCTTTGATGATCGCGACCGCCTCATAGAACAGTTTGAGATCTGGGACTGCTCGGCCCCCTTCCTTCGCTTTTTTTTCATTCTTTCCCTGGATAGCCTTGATCTTTTGTTCCTCCAAATGAACTTTGTTATGGTTTTTTCTAATTCAGTGAAAAAGCTTCTTGGTAGTTCAGTGGATAGAGCACTAATTAGTGTGGGGAGGAGGGTCATTTTTATGATGTTAGCTCGTCCTACCCATGAACAATGACTGTTTTTCCAATTGTTTGGATCTAGTTTTAGTTGCGTGGAGAGTTTTGTAGCCGTGTTCATAAAGTTCCTGCGGTTGTCTCAGCAGATCGATTCCTCGGTATTTTCTATTGTCCGGGGTGATCTTAAATGGAGATGCTCTCTCTACCTCCTGCTGCCGGGATGTGTTGGCAATGTCTAGGAAAATTGTGCCCCTGGCTATCCGCTGAGCTTGTTGATTTCCACCAGTGCGGCTCCCCTTAGTAAGAGGCAGCACCCGGCATTCTCCCCAGGGCGCCCTCTCCCAACAGTGGTCACTAAGTAGGACCCTCAGCCCTGACCTCGCGGCTCATTGGTTCCCCCCTCCGCAGGAAGAGATGTCGGGAGAGAGCGTGGTGACGTCCGCCGTGCCGGCAGCTGCCACCCGAACCACATCGTTCAAGGGCGCCAGCCCGAGCTCCAAGTACGTGAAGCTCAACGTGGGCGGCGCCCTGTACTACACCACCATGCAGACGCTCACCAAGCAGGACACCATGCTCAAGGCCATGTTCAGCGGCCGCATGGAGGTGCTCACGGACAGTGAAGGTGAGGAGGCGCCGAGGGGAGGGAGCGGGACCGAGGGGAGGGAGCAGGACCGAGGGGAGGGAGCAGGACCGAGGGGAGGGAGCGGGACTGAGGGGAGGGAGCAGGACTGAGGGGAGGGAGCGGGGCCCAGGGGAGGGAGCAAGACCGAGGGGAGGGAGCAGGACCGAGGGGAGGGAGCAAGACCGAGGGGAGGGAGCGGGACCGAGGGGAGGGAGCGAGACCGAGGGGAGGGAGCGGGGCCCAGGGGAGGGAGCGGGACCGAGGGGAGGGAGCGGGACCGAGGGGAGGGAGCGGGACCGAGGGGAGGGAGCGGGACCGAGGGGAGGGAGGAGTGCTGAGGGGAGGGAGGAGTGCTGAGGGGAGGGAGCAAGACCGAGGGGAGGGAGCGGGACCGAGGGGAGGGAGCAAGACTGAGGGGAGGGAGGGAGGAGTGCTGAGGGGAGGGAGCAGGACCGAGGGGAGGGAGCGGGGCCCAGGGGAGGGAGGAGTGCTGAGGGGAGGGAGCGGGGCCCAGGGGAGGGAGCGGGACCGAGGGGAGGGAGGAGTGCTGAGGGGAGGGAGCAGGGCCAAGGGCACCCAGGCTGATGTGAGAGTCTCTGGCACCCAGGGGCAGAAGTGGAGCCAAGTACAAGGTGAGAGAGCCTTGGTGCTGAGGGGATGGAGTGGGCCAGAGAGTGCCTGTGCAGGGCCTGGGCAGGATGGGTGTGTGGCAGAGCCTTCAAAAGGCTGGGGAGAGCAGGGAGACCCTCATTGGCACTTGGGCCTCAGTTTTCTCATCTGTAACCTGGGTGGTTCTGAAAGCTTCCATGAGGCCGGCAGACACTTGGTACTGTGACGGAAAGAGCATTGGAGGTTTTCGCTTGTGGCACCTGGAGGCGCCGGGGGCGCCCCTAAACCCAGCTTCCTTTAGCTCCCCGGAAGGAGCCCCTGAGCGGCTGGGCCCAAGAAGGGTGTCACTTCCGGCAGCCAAGTCGGGCCAGAGCATCTTTCATCCTGGCCTCCGTGAGGGTTGGAGATGGTGGTTGGGGGGACCAGGAGGGGAGGGGCAGACAGCAGAGGACACCGAAGTGTGGCCCCCCCATGTCTCCAGGCCGCCCCGGGCCTTCCTCTTTCCTGATCCGAGGCCGCTGTGGCACCCGCTTTAGGCCCTCTCAGGAGCCGGGCAGGCCTAGGGCTCTGCCCAGGAAATGGACCTTCCCTGGCTGCCCTCCCCACCCTGCCGCCTGCCGCCCCCCCCCCCCCACTTCCTCCCCTTTGTGAGGCCTCGCCTTGTGCTCCTGAGCCTCTTCCTTCCCGCTTCCTGAGGGCTTTTGGATCCTCCCCTTCCCGCATCTTGGCTCTGCTCTGTGGCCTCCCCTCCTCTGTCTGGTTCTGGGCCTCCGTGGTGTTTGCCTGGGCCAGACGGCCTTCCCTAGAGTCTGGAGAGAGGGAGGCCGCCTGCCTCCACGGGCTTCTCGTCTCCGTTCCCACCGTTTTCCCAGGAGGGGAGGGGAGGGATGGAGCAAGCCAGGAGCCCAGAGTTTTCAAATGAAAATTAAGTCACTGGCAAGTGTGGAGAGTAGAGGAGGCACCAATGCTGCGGCCTCCAAAGGCCAGAGCAGCCTCAGCCACGCTCATCTTCCTCCCTGTCCACACCTACCTGGCCTGCAGGAGGCGCTGAATAAACCCACACAGCCCCACCTCACCCCCCCACCTCCCCCCACGGCCCTGTGTCAGGAAGACTTGCCTTCCTGGTTCAAATCTGGCCTCAGAAGCCCCTTGCCAGGAGACCCTGGGCAAGTCACTACCCTCGCTTGCCTCAGTTTCCTCATCTGTCCGGTGAACCGGAAGAGGCCGTAGCGACCCTCCATTCCGTCCAAGTGTCCATCTTCGGGGGGGGGGGGGGTGGCCTCCCAGCCCTGGGTTCGAGGTTCTGCAGCATCCTAGACAACCCCATCTGCAGCTCATTGCTCCACTCCAGGCTCCACTGCTTCGGGCCCTCCCCTCGTTCCTGTCCCTGAGAGTCTTCCCTCCCTTTGGGGTTCTCTGTGGCTCCCCGCTGCTTCTGGGATGGCATGAAGACGCCATCACTGGGCCCTCTCCGGCCCTCCTGGACTTCCTTCCATGCCACCTTCCAGCCTCCCAGCCTTTGCTCAGGCTCGGAGCGCACTCTCTCCTCTCGGCCCTCGGTGCCCAGCACTCGGGCATTTGGTCAATCTCTGGAGGAGCCGATTAATGGGCCGATTCTGCCTCCTGGGCGTCCTCTGAGGCCCTGCACTCCGGAGGCCTCAGCCATTGAAGCCTTCCTCGCACCTGGGCCTCGTCTCCGCTGTCGGCACCCACTAAATGCACGTGGAGGGAGGGAGGCCAGCAGCCTCCCCTCAGCGCCCTGCGTCCTCCTTTATGCCACGATGGCCGGCGAGAGCCCATCCCCTGGGCCCGCGCTCTGCTCTGCGCTGTTCGTCTCAGCCTGGCCAGAGCTCTCTGCGGCCTCCACATCTGGCCTCCCTCACAGTCAGGCCTCTCGGCGTGCCCTCAGCGCTTTGGCCACTTTGGACAGCAGCGGGCAGTGCTCCGGCCTCTGCTTCCTTTCCCCGGAGCTCCCGGCACGCGTTCCAGGCGGCGGCCTGCTAGTCCTTGGCTCCCCGTCAGCTCGAGGGCTCTTGCGGCCTGGCCCGGGGCTGGCCTCTGGGTACCCCACTGCCGCCGCCCCCCCCCCCCCCCCCCCCCCCCCGTCCCTGACCACAGTGCCGGGCCTGGTTCCCATCTCCAGCCGTCCAGGTTAGACCCTCTCTGGGGGATGGGCCAGGGAGCTCGGGGAGCCCCGATACCTGGGTGTAGGCAGGAGAGCAGGGAAGGGGGCAGCTCCAAAGAGTGCGGGGCAGAGGAGGCTGAGCCGGAGAGGGAGGCCGGGGAGGGAGGGCACCGGCCTGGGGGCAGCCTTTAGTGGGGGCTGGGCAGGGCCTGGAGCTGAAGAAGGCGTCTGCCCCGCCCTGGGGCTTCACCCTTTTGGGGGGGGGTAGCCTCTCCCTGGGGCAGACCTCCGCTCCAGGGGGAGCCTCCCTTTCCTGTATCAAAGGAGAGGATTCAACTCAGCGCCGGGACGCGAAGCATCTGCACGGCCTCCCCTGCCTGCAGGATGCCTCCCGGGGCCTGGGGCCGGCCTGCGGGTGGACAGACGGGCCACACCGATCCTCTGGGCTAGCCTGGGAGGATTCTGACCTGCCGCTGGGGCCCAACACCCCCTTTGAGGTTGCCCAGAGCAGCAGCTTTTACCTCCAGCAAGCCTGGGGTATAGATGAGCTCCAGAGGGAGGCTCTGGCCTTGGAGGCCTGAGGCAGTGATGGCGAACCTTTAGAGGCCCTGTGCCCAAAGTGCCCTCTCCCCCAGGGGGAGGAAGTGCTCCCATTGGCTGCTGGGCAGAGGGGCGGGTGAAGGAGGGGCCAGAAGTGCTCTCATTGGCTGCTGGGCAGAGGGCAGGGATGGGAGAATGTCCTCAGACGGGCATGGAGAGGAGGGGAGCAGCCCCCCTCCCCAGCTTGGCCCTAGGGCATCCCCTCCCCCCACTTCTACCTCTTGTTTTAACCCTTCTGTCTCAGAATCACTGTATGGGGTCCCAGACAAGGGCGGGCAATGGGGGGAATGACTTGCCCAGGGCAGGGCCTTGCAGCCAGGAAGTGTCTGAGGCCCTTTGAAGCAGGCCTTCCCCTCTTGAGCCAGCCCCCATTTCTACCCGAGAGGAAGCTGAGGTTGTTCCTGGGGTCTGAGCCGTTGCTGGGGGAGGGGAGGCGGCGCAGGTCTGGGTCTTTGGTCTGCCCCAGCCCTCACCCGCCGTCTCGCCCCGCAGGCTGGATCCTCATCGACCGGTGCGGGAAGCACTTCGGGACAATCCTCAACTACTTACGGGACGGAGCCGTGCCGCTGCCCGAGAGCCGCCGGGAGGTCGAGGAGCTCCTGGCCGAGGCCAAGTACTACCTGGTCCAGGGCCTGGTGGACGAGTGCCAGGCGGCCCTGCAGGTGGGTGTGCCCGGCGCCGAGCTCGGGCTGGGCTAGGGGGCCGAGGCCAGAGCAGGGGAGGAGGCCGGACGTCGGAGCAGAGCGGGGGCGGCAAAGGCCCTGTCGTACAGAGACGCCGCGGTGCCAGCTGACCCGGGAGTGTGGCCTGCGGTGGCCTTTGTGGCCGAGGCTTGGCTTTCTTAGACTTCCGCCCCACCCCCAGCACAGGACCAGCCATGGCTCAGGGTCACCATCTAGGAAGTGTCAGGTCAGACTCGAACCCGGGACCTCCCATCTCCAGGGCTGGCGCTCTCCATGGTGCCGCCCCGCCTTCCCTCAGCCCCTGCAACACTGCCTTTTCCTGCCATTGGGGGGGGGGGGAGCCTCTGCTCAGGGCGCCGTTTGTTCCCACAGAACAAAGACTCGTACGAGCCCTTCTGCAAAGTCCCCGTCATCACGTCCTCCAAAGAGGAGCAGAAGCTCATCGCCACGTCCAACAAGGTAGGGGAGGCGGGGGGCAAGCAGCGGCCCCTGTGGTCGGGCCTGTCATCCTTGCAATCCCATCCGATGGTTGGGGTAGGCAGCGAGACTTGAACTTGGGTCTTCCTGCCTCCGGGCCCCGCACCCGCCATCTCCACGCGGAAGGGCGAAGAGGCTTTCCTGGGGTCCCGGAGCCATCAATGGTCCAGGGCTGGATTTGAACCCCAGGCCCGGCCCGCCCCGCCCGGGCTTGTGCCCAGGATCTGGCCCAGCGTTTCCTTTTCTTTCCACGCAGCCAGCCGTGAAGCTGCTCTACAACCGGAGCAACAACAAGTACTCGTACACCAGGTAAGGCCGCGCGCGCTGCGCTGCTCTGCTCGCTCCTCGCCAGGCAGAGCCGCTTAGAAGGCCGAGAGAGCCCAATGCCCTCGAGGCCTGGCAGCGGGCCAACTGAGCCTCTCTGGCCCTTCTCATGCTGGACCCGGAGCTCTCGCCAAAGCCTGTCTTCCGGGCTCCCTGGCTGACCTCGCCCGGCCCCGATGCAGCCATTTCCCAGCAACCTCAGCTCGAAATACTCCCCCCCCTGTCTCTCTCCCTCCCTCCCTCTCTCTCCCTCCCTCCCTCTCTCTCTCTCTCTCTCTCTGTCTCTCTGTCTCTCTGTCTCTCTCTGTCTCTCTCCCCTCTGCCTGTTTCTGTCTCTCTTTCTCTCTCTCTCTCTCTCTCTCCCTCTCTCTCTCCCTCTCTCTCTCTCCCTCTCTCTGTCTCTCTCCCTCTCTCTCTCCCTCTCTCTCTCTCTCTCTCTTCTCTCTCTGTCCTCTCTCTCTCTCTCTCTCTGTCTCTCTCTCTCTCTCCTCTCTCTCTCTCTCTCTCTCTCTCTCTCTCTCTGTCTCTCTCTCTGTCTCTCTCCCTCTCTCTCTCTCCTCTCTCTCTCTCTCTCTCTCTCTCTCTCTCTCTCTGTCTCTCTCCCTCTCTCTCTCTCTCTCTCTGTCTCTCTCTCTCTCTCTCTCTCTCTCTCTGTCTCTCTCTCTGTGTCTCTCTCTCTCTCTCTCTCTCCCTCCCTCTCCCTCCCTCTCTGTCTCTCCTTCTCCCCCCCCCCCCCCATGCCCAAACCCCTGGCTCGCTTCATGGCTTCATGCGTCCTCTCTCATGGTCACTTCTTTCTCCTGCGCCCTGGCCTCTGGCCTCTGGCTCCAGCTGGGCATCAGTTCCACGTTTGAGCTGCTCCCGCTTGGCCAGCCGCCCTTGCTCCGGGGGGGGGGGGGGGGGGGGGCTCTCTGCTCGTGTCCTCGAGAGCCCCCTCGAGTCCTCCCGGGCGCCCCGCAGAGGCCGTCTCTGGGTCTCTCACCTCCGCCGGGCAGGGAGCCAGGTTGAGGAGGTTGCGTCCGTCCGTCGGTTCCCTGGATTTCTGGGGATCGGATGACGGAGAGCCGGCCCAGAGGCGGGAGCTCCCGGCTTCCCGTCTGGCCTCAGACCCTTCCCAGCGGGGGCCCCGGCGAGTCCCTCCACTGCCCGGCCCTGCCGCTCTTCTGCGCCGGGAGGGGGGCTTCCAAGGGAAAGGCTGCGCCTGGCCGCCGTGCCTGGCCCCGGCCCGCTCAGCCCCGCGCGGTTCTTTGGCAGCAACTCGGATGACAACATGCTGAAAAACATCGAGCTGTTCGACAAGCTGTCGCTGCGCTTCAACGGGCGCGTGCTGTTCATCAAGGACGTCATCGGGGACGAGATCTGCTGCTGGTCCTTCTACGGCCAGGGCCGCAAGATCGCCGAGGTGTGCTGCACGTCCATCGTCTACGCCACCGAGAAGAAGCAGACCAAGGTGAGTCCCCCCCAGTGTCCTGTCCCAGAAGCCTTTGCAGAGGGCACGCCCAGGAAGAGGCGGCCCACACGGATGTCATCAGCCGTTTCGGGCCTGCCCACACTCTCCCCGTCCTCATTCCTGGGGAGCTGATAGTCCGGGCCCCTCCTGGCCCCCCATTCTCTGGGTTCTCACCGACCTTCATTCTTGGGGTGATTATAGTTTAGCCCCCCAGCCTGGCCTCATCACTGTGTCCCCTGGCTGCAGGCTTGCCCAGGGCTCCAGCAGAGAGATCCCAGCAGCCTGGCTGACAAGAACGGGGTTTGGGGGGCTGGGCTGGGAGCTGTGGCCTTGGGGGATGCGCTCACCCCGCTTTCTGGGCATGCAGGTGGAGTTCCCAGAGGCCCGCATTTACGAGGAGACACTGAATATCTTGCTGTATGAGGCTCAGGATGGCCGCGGACCGGACAACGCGCTCCTGGAGGCGACGGGCGGTGCGGCTGGCCGCTCCCACCACCTGGACGAGGACGAGGAGCGCGAGAGGATCGAGCGGGTGCGCCGGATCCACATCAAGCGCCCCGACGACCGGGCCCACCTCCACCAGTGAGGCGGCCGCCCCGAGACTGCCTGCAGCCGCCCCCGGCACACGCGCGGGCGCCGTCCTTTGTAACAAACCAGAGCTTTCTTTTGATACTTCTTGGCCCGTGAGTCGGTTCTGTCCCCGGGACGCCCCCCGGGCCACTGCCCGCCTCTGTCCTGTCTCCTCTTTCTCCAGGGAGGCTCTTGGGGTAGCAGCCCCCCTCAGGCAAAGCTAGGGGTGCGGGTGAGCCCGGCGTGGGGGCTGGAATTCTCAGTGTTCACGTTGTCAGGGATCCCAGGGTGGCCCCTCCCGGGCCGTGAGGACCCCTCCCCCACAGCCAGTGTCCGACTCGGGGGCCCCTTGGTGCGAGGACAGATGCAGGGTGCAGCCAGCCCCCCAAAGGCCTGTCCTCTCCCCGGGGGGTGAGCCACTCTGTCCTCCTCCTGAGCTCCCTCTCTCAGGCCAATGGACGGGCGGCAAATGGTCACCAGGCCACGCAGACCCACCGTCCAGCCACGCTCTCCCAGAACCCACAATACTGACACGAAGGTCCTTCCTTCCCCGGAGCGGGGACATGGGACAGAGCATGGGGTAGAGGCTGGGCCTTCTCCGGCCTCCCTCTGCCCTGGACAGGTCAGTCCCACGTCCTGTCTGTGCCAATGGCTCCAGGCCCGCCCGTCGTCCCCTCCTGTCCCTCCTTGTCCTCCCGGCCTCGCGGCCCAGTCGGGCTCTCTAAAAGCCGGCTCGCTGCGCTCCTTCCCTCGGGGCCGAGGGGCGCCCCGGGATGAGGCCCTCGCTTCAGAGCCTACCACAGCCCTGCAGGGGAAGAAGGCGACGGTCGGCCGCCCCACTTGACTGATCCGAGGCCCAGAGAGATTTTTGTGGCCGCGTAGTCCTCTGAGCCGGCCCCCCGCCTGTCCCGACGCCTCGAGCCCGGCTCTGGCCGCCCTCTGGCCGCCGCCTGCTGCCTGGGAGCTTTAGCCACTTCCTGAAGAGGGACGCGTGTGCAGGAGCCCGTCGTGGGCCGGCGCCGAGGCCTCCCGCCAGACCCGTCGAGGGCTCGCGCCGGGGCAGGGCGACGGAGGCGTCCGCAGTCTCGGCCTTCACCCACAAGACCCAGAGCCGCCCGTACTTCTGCGGTCAGGACGAAGCCTCCGACGACGGGCTTCATTCTTCCACCTCAGCCCCGCAGGGCCGCCCCAACCGGCTCAGCTTAGGGGGTCGGGGGTCCCGAGGTCGATGGCAGCATTGCCCGAAGCGACCTCTTAGGGTCCCCGAGCCTGGGCCTTCCCCGACTCCCGCTCACGCCCTCGGCAGCCCCCGTGCCGCCTGGGGAACGGTTTTCCCTTTCTTTCCCTTCGTGGCAAACAGAAATCCTGGCTCGGCCAGAGCTGCCTTACCTTGCCCGTCCTCAGCAACCTCACCCCACGGCTGCCAGCAAGGCCACTCAGGTAGCTCCAAACAATCAAAGCAAGAGGGGGGCCAGGAGGCTCACGGAAAGCCTGAGCTCACCCCCAGTTCCTCCAGGGGTCCCGGCCTTTTCTTTTTAGCCCCTGACCAACCTTCCGTCTTAGAATCAATACTGGGCATCAGATCCAGGCAGAAGAGCACTAAGGGGATGCAGTGACTTGTCCAGGGTCACACAGTCAGGAAGTGTCTGAGGTCACATTTGAACCCAGGATCTCCTGGCTCTTGGTCCACCAAGCCACTGAGCTGCCCCCTGTCCTGACCTTTTCGAAATCATTTATTTTTTTCCTCCTCTGAATTGAGCATACAATGCTCTCACTCACTGGCCTTCTTGGACCAAGAGTTTGCTGTTGGAGCTTTTCTCACCAATCCGAATGGTGAGAAACCCACGGGGGAAGGTTTCTCACGTGGGCGTTTTTCATTTCTCCTCAGAATTAACTTGGTTTTATTAGGAGGAACTCCATCCTTTCAACCCTGTTTGGGCACAAACTGATCCAGCCCTAAGCAGAACGACAAGAAGCCGCCTTCTAGATTCAGCCCAGGTTCTAGATTCAACCCGGGTTCTAGATTCAGCCATTTTTGTGACACTTAAGAGGCTGGAAGTTCATGTTGGTCGCCCGAGGGGTCAAAGATCAGCCCAAAATCGAGGTGTCCCAGAGCCGTCAAAAGTGGTCCATTTTATTGCACAAGTACAAAAATGAAGTTGGGTTAACAGTTTTGAAAAAGGTGGGAGAGCCGGAGCTGCTGCTGCTCCTTTCAAGCTGGCACGCTACGTCCAGGAGACTGTTCTGGCCAAGACAATGAATCGGCTGTCACACTCCACTCAGTCTGCCGGGAGACTGGACTTACTGAGCCACACACAAGCATGACGGTCACTGTGCTGAAGCCTTAGCTCTCTTAGTTCAGTCTTTTCTAACATTTTCTGTATCCTCAAAGAGAAACTGTTTGTCAGATCCTGAACCCCTGAACATCATGGCCCATGGGTGCATCATGGCCCCATCATATCCCATGGACACATCATGGGCACCTCATGGCCCCATCATGGCACCTCATGGCCAAAGGATTCATCATGGCCCCATCATATCCCATGGACACATCATGGGCACCTCATGGCCCCATCATGGCACCTCATGGCCAACGGATTCATCATGACCCCATCATATCCCATGGACACATCATGGCACCTCATGGTACTTCATGGCCCATGGACACATCATGGGCACCTCATGGCCAACGGATTCATCATGACCCCATCATATCCCATGGACACATCATGGCACCTCATGGTACCTCATGGCCCATGGGCACCTCATGGCCCCATCATGGGCACCTCATGGCCCCATCATGGGCACCTCATGGCCAACGGATTCATCATGACCCCATCATATCCCATGGACACCTCATGGTACCTCATGGCCCATGGGCACCTCATGGCCCCATCATGGCCACCTCATGGCCCCATCATGGGCACCTCATGGCCAACGGATTCATCATGGCCCCATCATATCCCATGGACACATCATGGCACCTCATGGCCCATGGATCATGACTGTGAAGGGGAGAACGAGCAGGATTCAGCTCCCATAGAGTTGCAATAGTGGAATTCTTTCCTGTTGAGTGTGCACACTTTTTACTAGAAGGTCACCAAAAATATCACGTTAGCACATTTAAATGTCTTGTTCTGACTGTGCTGCCCCTTAAAGCTATGCACAAAATGCTTGAGTTTTTGTTCTTGTTTTTAGAACTGTTCAATGTCTATACATTACAAGCATTTATCTATCCACAAATATATATATATGCAAAATAAAATTCTATAAAGGATTTCTACTTAGCACTGTCTGATCCCTGTTTTCTAGGTCTTCTGAGATCTGTTTAAGCCAGGGCTCCCGTTCTACTTTGTGGCTTCTCAGAGACCGTGGGGCTAGGAGAGCTACGTCATTACTTTGGTTTGGGGCGATGCTGATGGGAAATTTGGGGTCAAAACACCATCAGGCAGAAAGGGCAAAAGACAACATCCGCCAGGCTGTGTCTTGGTTAGCCCTGAGAGCAGTCTATGAGAACTAGCACCCTACAAATAGCCTTCAGAGGGACACGTGGGGACTTAAGCAATTCTTTGAATTTTTCCAAGCTACATTTATTTAAAGTTTTTGCAGCTTTGTGAGATTTCTGTTGCTCAGTAGCCCGTCAGACTGGATATTTTGGTTCTCTCCAAAAAGCCACAGACTAGTCAGCTGCCTCATTCCTACCCCACTCTGCCCGGGAAATGCTTCCGACACCATCTTATTTGGTCCCAGCCAGGTGGATGGCCACTCCCTTAGGGGACACGTCTTCAGGGTCAGTACTGCTTTGGATGGTGGTCCAAGGTAGCAACAGCAGGATGGGCAGAAGGCAGTTTTCAGGCCCCCAAACTTACCTGAATAAAGGTGAAAGCCAGGCAAGCATCAGGTTCTGTAAGAATCCAAAAGCTTGATGTTTGGTGGGTTCAAACAAAGCCTTATATTTGAAACAACTAGCTAGAGTGGACGGGGTCTACATCGAATGGCCGTAGAAAATGTGACCTGCCCCTCTTCAATGGGAGAGGAAAGTGGGGTGTGAAACTCCTCCACCATGCCCGGGTCCTTGTGGCAGCTTCATGTGTGACGTTGGAACTCAATTTGTTGGGCAGGAGGCTTCGGGTTTACTTTCCCCTTCAAGAGCCAAGATGGTAGTGGTTGGACGTCTCCCACATCAGGATTTCATCTGGACCGACACCTGTGGGAGAAATGAGACTTGGTTCCCACAAGAAGAGAGATGTGCTGCAGATACCTCCTCCCCCTGTCCCTGGTGTGAGAAGAAGACACTTCTGTGCCTGGAAGAGAGAATGAGGCCAGTGACTTGGCACCACTCTGCTATGAACTTTAGATTACTCCACCCTACTTAGTCTAACAAAATCAGGAATGTCTACGCCCATACTTTATATAATATTTTTATTATTAGAGATATAATTTAATTTTTACACTGCCTTACTTAAATCCAGTTCATGTGCAAGTCAAGACACCACCCTTGGGATGTCACTGGGTCTTAAGGAAATGAAGGACAAGCACAACAGGAATGATCTTAGTACAAGGTCCTAAGCCAGCATCCCCACTACCCCCCTTAGACAACCTGTGATGGTACGTGGTGCCCGTCTCCATGTTCTTTGGTCATTAAATGGAGCTCATCTGACAAGAGACTTTTTCACAACATTCTGGAGGTATAGAAAGAAAGTGCAAGTCTTATTCCCATTATGCAGATGAGGGCACTGAAGCTGAGAGAGGTCAAAGGACTTGCCCAAAGTCACATGGCAAGGAAAGACTAGAAAAGATTTCTAGATTCTCAGACCCTTGCTCTTTCCACTACCCTGTGCTTCCTGTGATATAGACATGATTGGTTCATGCTCATTTTTGTCCCAAACTCAGGAGGTACATCATGTGATTTTTTTTTTTGAACCCTCACCTTGTGTCTTAGAATCAATAAGTATCAATTCCAAAGCAGAAGAGCAATAAGGGTTAGGCCAACTGGGGTTAAGTGACTTAGCTAGGATCATACAGCCTAAGCCTGAGGCCAGATTTTAACCCAGAATCTACCATCTCCAGGCCTGGCTGTCCACTGAGCCACCTTGCTGCCCCTAATTAATGTGATACTTGACATCCTAGAACTGTCTAGAACATCATTTGAGTGAATGCAAAGGCCTAGTTCCACCCTCAGATACTAATGCCACCTAATTGCGTAGCAATTCATATTTTTCAAACCATCCACTCCATCTCTTCTCAGCAGATTTAGGAAGCAGGCAGAGACTGATGCCTTGAGAGAAGTGGCTTGTCTAGGGTCCCAGATGATGAGCAGCAGATTTGGACCAAGAGCCCAGAGATCCCAGAACAGCTGGGTTTTTATGCCTGATCTGCCTCCATGGACCTATTCTGTGGCATTTAAAAGAGTGGGAGACTTAAACTGTAAGAGTTAAAATGGTTGAAGGCTATATAAACTGTAGTGATTAAAATAGTGGAAGACAAATTGTGATAGATAAAAGAGTGGGTGAGTAAATTGTGACCGCAAGAAATATGTTTTCACTACAGTGTTTTTAAGTCAAATATAAGGTGGTCACCAGGGAAATATTCCCAATTATTAATATACCCAAGTCAACTGGGTTTTGTAGAAAATTTAATTAATTAATACAATGAGGAATTAAAGAAAGAGTAAGAAAGGAATAAGTATGAAGGGCCTTAAGCCAACATGGCCTAGACCTGAGTCTTTAGAGAGAGATCAGTCAGTCCTTAATCACTCACCACAAGATCTGTCCAAGCAAGAATATAGACACCAGTTAAGCTAGCCATCCTCCAGAGAGAGATTCTTCTGATTGTCCTTAAGAGCCTCTCCCAAGAGACTCCTTAGAGACTGTTTTTCTAACAGCCTCCTTAGAGACTGTTTTCAAGAGACTGTGTCCTTCAACAGACTGTCCTTTTCTTATATAGAGGGTTTTCTCCTATGTCACCTCCCCTAAGTTCTTCCATCTACCAATCACAGTAGATGTTTTCCAAAGGACAGCCCATTCTGAATTCTCACCTGAGTAGACTAATCCTTTTAGTAATCCACACCTGAGTAGGCTAGAATCTCTGAGTAAGTTTCTCACCTCTTTGTCCCATGTAAGTTTGCAAGTTGCCTGACCTTTATAGGTACTTAGCACCCTTTTGTATTAATTCTAAAAATAGGCACAACTTAAGTATGGGTTTAAGTATTTTTCATTGTTCAGCAAGGAGTTTTCTCCCCTAAAGCAGGCTTAAGTAAGGGTGGAGTAGAGGTCTTCACATTTCTGATCTAAGTAGAGTTCTCACTGTCCAGATGGGGAATGGTCCCAATAGGGAATTGTCCCAATGAAAAATTCCCCAATGGGGAATTTTTTAACATTCACAAGTCTGAGAAATTTCAAGATTCACAATTCCCCTTCCCCAGACATCATCACTCACCACTATTAGCTGTCCATTTTTGTCTTTATAGATCTGCTCTTCCTGTCCAGTATTGAAAATTATGGTGCCTTCTTTTCCCAAACTGATGTAAAATTGTAAACTACAAAGAAAGGCGAATATTTAATCCATTAGGCTTGAAAACCAAGCTCCCTGTTTGTAATTTTTTTTTAAAAAAGCAATGGAAAAGCCATTGAATTATTGATGCCAGACCAATAAGAATTCCCTAATGATGTCAAAGGGATACATAGTCCATTAACAGTTTAAATGAGATTCATTAAGGAACATATTCGGTTTCTGATGCTTTAACATGGTGGCCCGGACCATGACAACAGCTATTTCCCATACATGATGTCTTCAGAAAGAAAGATGGAAAACTAGCAAGTCTGAAGAGGCACCCAGATTTTCTTTCTTTGTCCCCTAGGCCATAGGCAAGTTTAGTTGGGAAAATGAAGGCAAAGGGAACCTGGAACCTAAACAAAAGATTAGAACCAGGATTGAAAAAGAGGGGGTAGGGGAACCTTCCTTTTCCAGGGCCATCTTAATCCAGAAGACCTTTTTGAAATCTTCACCTCATCCCAGGAATCTTCATTTAATCATTCAACTGATAACTTTATTCTAGGATGTCCAGTGAAATTAAGTGAAGATGAGTCCTTAGTGGGTCCATTAGGAGAATGGCTAAAGATCACTTTGTATCGAGGCAAGGATAAACCAATTGGTGACCACCGACTAAAGGACCAAAATACAGCAAATTTAGAAGAAAAAAATCCCACAAGAGACTACAGACTTTATATACAATGGGAAACAAAGACTTTGACTTGAATATCTTTTAGTAAGACTGTTTAGGAGGTGAGCTGAGGACCAACAGAAATAACACGATGAGTTCCAATGTGGTTCTCATCTTTTTCCTGAGGGTCTCTCATACCCCACCAAAGCTATGGGACGATAGCAGGAAAGGGGTGACCAATCTCAATTGTGTTCCCATTCAGAGGGTTCTGAAAACCCTCAAAGAGCAGCTTGAGGAAGCCACGGGAGCCTTGAAGATCTACCCATTGAGATTGTGAGGTTCCCCTGGCAGATCTCAGCCAGTACTCTACTAGTAAGAGACGCAGCCTAGTAGCCCTTAAAGCCAGAGCTGCCCCATCAGGCAAATGCTCTAAGGACAATGGGGAGAGCTGTGTCGCCTACCTTCCTTGCACAACCTTGACAAAGTCTGCTTTCTTGACCATCATGGAGAGTTTAGTCACTGTTTCAAAGATATGTTCACACAGTAAAATTATATCACCCTAAAATGAAGAATGAGGAGAATGTCTAATTATTTTTATCTAACAAAAGAGCCCAGCAGAGCCTTTAGGCAGAATCCTGGGGGGGGAAATCTTCCACAGAGTTAGAAGGCTCGCCAAAAATTACTGGGCCATCCAATCCCTGTGTGCAAATCCTACCCCCACACCCAGCATTTTTAATAATGACCATAATAGCTTATATAGGATTTTCATTTGCAAAGCACCTTGCAATTAATAATCTCATTGGATCCTTCCAACAACCCTTGGAAGTAGGTGCTATTATCCCCATTTTATAGATGGGAAAACCATAGAGGTTCAAAGGCTGGTCTAGGGTCACACAACTAGAAAGCATCTTGAGGTCACATTTGAATTCAGGTCTTCCTAGTTTCAGGGCTACTGCTCTTTGCGCTGCCTCTCTGAAAATCTCTAGTGATAAATTGGAAATGGCACCAAAACATTCAGGTAACAGACATCAAAAGCAGCATATGAGGTATTTTTAAAATTTAATATTAATTCTATTTATGTTTCAGCTTATTAGATTATAAACTCCTTAAGGGCGAAGCCTTTTTCTTTGTAACCCTGGTGCCTGGCACATAGTAGGTGCTTAATAAATGTTTATTGAATTGAATTCCAGCAAAAACTAGAAAATTGGTTTCACCAATGATAGGAAATCTATTTAGTATTCGGTCCCTCTTGGTGATTTTTTTCATCTCCATTTATGTAATTTATAGAATTAAAATAGTTTTCTTTTTGATAGAGCCCTCTCTGCTCCCCATCCTGCTGAAATGGAACCGTCCACCAGGATACATTAGGGTGCAAAGTGTCCATCTGTCACTGGATAAGGAATTAATAGAATTTCTCCCCAACTCCCATCTTTTTTTTCCTGCAAATCTACCCCTCAGAGCGCCCAAAATGTTACAACCAAAAAAAAAGATTGTCCATAGCTTATTAGAGATCATCACTAGACAAGTTCGTACCTTCTGCTTGATATCCTCCGGTGACACATGAATGACGAAGATTCCATCGCTCAGATTGCTGGTGGAGACACCTTTAGAGAAACCCCAAAGTTAAGCCCCCCCCCCTTCTAGTAGTTGCCCTGTCTGTATATTATTTTATTCCGGGTCTCAGCGTACTTTGGCTACAACCACCCTCCAATAAGATAGGATAAGTGGCCCATAATAAGCTCTCCACCTTTTTAATAACCCTTCCCTTTAGTCTTAGTATAATTCTAAGACAGAAGAGTGGCAAAGGCTGGGCAACCAGAGTTAAGTGACTTGCTCCACGTCACATAGCTAGGAAGCATCTGAGGTCAGGTTTGATTTTTTTAATTTAATTTAAAATTTAATTTGAAAATTCCTGAATCCTGTGTTAAGGACTGGTTCTAGTGAGAAGCCCAGCCAGTATTATTTTTCCTAATGATGGAGCCCTGAAAAAATCAAATCGAATCAACAAGCACTGATTAAGCACTTATCAGCAGGCCAGGTACATGCCACAATAAATGGGTTTTTTTGTGTATTTTTTTTTTCATAGAATAGTAGCTGCTTAGGTGATAAGGTTGGGTAGAATTGCAGTGGGAGAAGTATGTGCATCACACACATGTCCTCATGTCCTAAAAGCACTCTGGATGGTGCTGGCTATGGGAAATCGGGGTGGGGTAAAGCCTGTGCTAACCCATCTCCAGCCCAGCATCCTGGGGTGATTGAGAGGGAATATTCCCTTTAGGGAGTCATCCTCCTCCCTAGCCCACCCAGGTTTACCGTTCAAGGCTTCATATTCTATCCTCTGCTTAATTTTAGCAAGTTCCACCACGTACAGCGCTTTCTCGGTGAGGATCAGTTGCCGTGGCCTCGCCTTGAATCCATTGCGGTCGTATTTCACCACTGGTGTGCCATACTGAGGAGGCGAGAGGGAGGCAGAAAGGGAAAGCTCAGAGGAACCTCTGAGGTCCAGGAGGATGGAGCGAGTACCCAACGTCCCAGGGAGATGGTGGCAGAGCCAGTGTTTGAACCCAAGGCTCTTGATTCCCAGGGAGTTGAACCATAGCATGAAAAGACACAGGATGGTACCCATACACCAGTAATTTTGTTTTTTAGCTTTTTAAAAAGTATATTCCCTTACTTGTCAGCTTGGGAGGGAGGAGGGAAGAGGGGAGGGAAAGAAAAAAATAAATCATGGAAACATTTTTTAATTAAATGAAAAAAGTACATTCCCAAGTCTATGCTCTATTCATTAAAATACATTTTTTTAAATGAAAATAAATCAAGGAGGCAGCTTGAGAGTCAGGTCTAGAGATGGGAGGTCCAGGGTTTGAATCATCTCAGACACTTTCTAGCAGGGTGACTCTGGGCAAATCACTTAGCTTTCAGCCCTTACCACTCTTCTGCCTTGATTTTTGATTGATTTTGATTGTTACACAGTATTGAATTGCTACGCAGTATTGATTCTAAGACAGAAGGTAAGGGTTTAAAAATAAATAGAGATTTTTTTGAATCCCCGACTGAGTCATGGATCCATAATGTCGTAGGAAAGCAATCCTGCACCATCTTTCTCAAAGGAGCCAAGACTTGACCTCTTGCCAACAAAGAAAACAACAAGATGATGTCTAAGAAACTTGGCTGTCCTCAGCAGTGCAATGATGTGGGACAATCCTGGAGGACTGATGCTCTCCAGCTCCAGAGAAAGACCTGCTGGAGTCGTCTCTCCCATCAGTGAATCTCTGCTTTTATTTGGGGTTTGGGCTAGGTGGGACTCTGCTCTTCCAACAGTGACCAGTATGGAAGAGGGTTTGCATGCCAATAAAAAATGAAAAGAAAAAAAAGATGATCTTGAAGTCTTCTCTTTGACATTTGAATCCCTTCATGATAATAATCTAGTTCCAACCTTCTGTTTCCAGCCAGCTGATGAGCATTTATTATTATTATATATTATATTATTATGTATATTATTATATATAATATAATAATAATATATAATATTATATTATAATTAATATTATTATTATAAATGCTTGCTGTATACCAACCACTATGCTTAGCCCTAGAAATATGAAGAGAGGTTCAAGAGTCCCTGACTTCAGATGGCTCACAAACTGAGATGAGAGGAAGCTGGTGCCCCTAAAGGCAAACTATCAGGGGAGGAGGGTGCGAGGTCACTAGAGAGGAAGGAAGGAGCCAGTGGATGGAGGGCTTTAAAGCCAAACAGAGGATTTTAGGTTTGAGCCTGACAGTAAGAAGGAATTCCTGGAGTTGATTAAGGTGGCACGTTTGGACTTTGGCTTTAAGAAGATCAGTAGTGGGGGCAGCTAATTGAGAGCCAGGCCTAGAGATAAGAAGTCCTGGGTTCAAATCTGGCCTCAGACACTTCCCAGTTGTGTGACCCTGGGCAAGTCACCTGACCCCCATTGCCTAGCCCTTACCGCTCTTCTGTCTTGGAGCCAATACACAGTATTGACTCCAAGATGGAAGGTAAGGGTTTAAAAAAAAAAAAGATCAGTAGAACAGCTGAGGAAAGGCTGGACTGGAATGGGGACAAGAGACCAACCAGTAGCATTATAATTCTCCTAAGAATTTGATAAGAATAATAGGATGTGTGAACTATGGCTGGGTGGTAGAACAACATTGACTAGAATGATTTGACTGAGTTAAAAAATGTTGCTAGTGAAAAAAATGATTTATTGTTCATTGAGTTTTGGATTCTTGGAAACGGTATGAGCTCAGGATCTTCGAAAACTGTCTCCAGGCATCCAGAGAACTCAAGCATAAAAAGTCTTTCACAAAGTCCAGTAGCTCCCGTAGCAAAAATTAGAAAAGGTTTATCATTTCTCGGGCTCTGTGGGCCAGACGAAGCAGCCTCGTTGCTGTGGCTTACACTTGACACCACTTTTCATCTCTCTCTTCGCACTAACTGTTCCTATTCCTGGAATGCCGTCCGTCGATCCCGGCTTCTTCCTTCAGAACTCCACCCAAGACACATTTCGCATAACTTCACGTGCACAATAACATCATATTGCTTGCCTCCTCAGTGGGGGGGGGGGGGGAGATTAGAACTCAAAAAAATGGTTAATGAATCTGAAAAATGTTCAGTGTCGTTGGGAAGTATTTAACAAAATAAATAGAGATCTTAAAAAATAAAAGAACCAACGTTTAAAAAACAGGAAACTGTCCAAGTGTTGCCTTCTACATGAAGCTTCTCTCAATCCCTCCCCATTGCTAGTGCAACTCCTCCCTTCAATTGCCTTGTAAATCGTACTTTAAGGTATATGTGTTGTGTCCCCCAGTAGAATGGAAACTCTTTGAGGGCAGGGATTTTGTTTTTGCTTTTGTATTTCCTGGGGGAAGGGAAAGACACAAGCATTTATTAAGCCCCTACTATGTGCCAGGCACTGTGCTAAGTGCTTTACATTTGATAATGATAGTGCCTGGTACTCATTGGGGGCTTAATAAATTTCTTTGCCTGCCTTCCCTCCTTCCCTCCTTCCCTCCTTCCCTCCTTCCTTCCTTCCTTCCTTCCTTCCTTCCTTCCTTCCTTCCTTCCTTCCTTCCTTCCTTCCTTCCTTTCTTCCTTCCTTCCTTCCTTCCTTCCTTCCTTCCTTCCTTCCTTCCCTCCTTCCTTCCTTCCTTCCTTCCCTCCTTCCTTCCTTCCTTCCCTCCTTCCTCCTTCCTTCCTTCCTTCCTCCTTCCTTTCTTCCTTCCTTCCTTCCTCTCTCCCTTCTTTCCTTTCTTCCTTCCTTTCTTTTTCTTCCTTTTTTCTTTCTCTACTTTCCTTCTTTCCCTCCTTCCCTCCTCCTTTCCTTTCTTTTTCTTCC
This sequence comes from Monodelphis domestica, assembly GCF_027887165.1. NCBI lineage: Eukaryota > Metazoa > Chordata > Mammalia > Didelphimorphia > Didelphidae > Monodelphis > Monodelphis domestica. The sequence continues at coordinate 28,282,368 of NC_077229.1, forward strand.
TTCCTTTTTGTTTTTCTTTCTTTCTTGCCCTCCCTCCTTCCTTCCTTCCTTCCTTTTTTCTTACTTCCTTCCTTCTTTCCTTCCTTTCTTTCTTCCCTCCTTCCTTTCTTTCTTTCTCTCACCCTCCCTCCCTCTTCCTTCCCTCCTTCCTTTTTCTTTCTTTTTCCTCCCTTCCTTCCTTCCTTCCTTTTTCTCTTCCTTTCTTTCTTCCCTCCTTCCTTTCTTTCTCATTCTCTCTCACCCTCCCTCCCTCTTCCTTCCTTTATTCCTTCCTTCCTTTCTCCCTCCCTTCTTTCCTTTCTTCCTTTTTCTTTCTTCCTTCCTTTCTTTTTCTTCCTTTTTTCTTTCTCTACTTTCTTTCCTTCTTTCCCTCCTTCCCTCCTCCTTTCCTCCTTTCTTTTTCTTTCTTCCTTCCTTTCTTTGTTTTTCTTCCTCTCTTGCCCTCCTTCTTCCTTCCTTCCCTCTCTCCTTCCTTCCTTTCTTTTTTCTTCCTTCCTTCTTTCCTTCCTTCCTTTCTTCCCTCCTTCCTTTCTTTCTCTCACCCTCCCTCCCTCTTCCTTCCCTCCTTCCTTTTTCTTTCTTTCTTTTTCCTTTCTTCCTTCCTTCCTTCCTTTTTTCTCTTCCTACCTTTCTTTCTTCCCTCCTTCCTTTCTTTCTCATTCTCTCTCACCCTCCCTCCCTCTTCCTTCCTTCCTTCCTTCCTTCCTTCCTTCCTTCCTTCCTTCCTTCCTTCCTTCCTTCCTTCCTTCCTTCCTTCCTTCCTTCCTTCCTTCCTTCCTTCCCCCTTAGCTTCTGTTTTAGAATCAACACTAAGTATTGATCCTAAGGCAGAAGTCCAGTAAGGATCAGGCAATCAGGGTTAAATGACTTTCCCAGGGTCACGCAGCTAGGAAGTATATGACGCAGATTTGAAACCAGCACCTCTGAACTCCAAGCCTGGCTCTCCATGTACTGTGCTACCTTGATGCCTGGCATAATTGACTTGTTTTAAACCACTACCAAACCCCTGTAAATAAAAGTTCTAATCACCAAAGACCTTGGAACTGTCCAAGGGCTCAGAGCCAGGAATACCGTGGTTTGGTCATTTAAAGTGACTCCAAAGATGAACCTGGACGTCAGCCTTCTCTCTTTTCTAAATCTGAGCCAACCTAAAGGACTCGCTGCATGGATCCCTGAGCCTTTACAGAGGCCCTAAGAGGAATCCTCCTATGTGCAGGGCTGGCTTCCTCTCTTATTTGCATTCTCAGCTCTTGGCACAACGAGAGGAATTAGCAAATGCGGTTGTGTTTGCTTTTTGACCATTGGTTAATTGCTAGTTGGTGGAAATATAAATTACCTATAAGAGAGCCCAGTTCTTTGAGGAGTCAAAGGATCACCATGATGACCTCATCCGTGCAGAACCAGGATTAGAACCCATGTCCCTGGCCTCTTGGGCTAGAGTTCTTTCTACCCAGGCTCAGAGCAAACACTTCACACACACAGACTCTTCCTTCTCCTCACCTGGATATTCTCACTGCCAAGCAGCTGCAGGACTTTGGGATTAATGGCAGCCTCATCTGAGAAGGAAACCAGAGCATTGGATGAAACATCTCAGAACACCCCCAGATTGTGGCCCAGCAACAATGGAAAATTCTCTCTCGCATCCGTGAAGGTGAATTTCCTTAATTGCTATGTTTTTAATCATTTTAATTCTATAAGAATAATTTTCAGAATAATCAAGTGTAGAAATGGGATTGCGAACCACCTGGATAATAGGGCCCAGCGAGTAGAACAACATGGACCGAGTTAACACCTATTTCTTTGATAAAAAGAAACTGGAAGTGAAAAGGTGGTTTACTGTTAATTCGCCTTTGGGTTCTTGGAGGCAGTTGTTGATCTCGGCGTCCCCCATAAGCCATATAGAGTCCTTGCAGTAAACATTTTTAATGAAAATTTATAATAAAATTTATTATTATATATACATTACATATAGAAAATATCAAATAAACTGTTAAAGAAATAAAAATATATAAAATAATAACATTTATAATATAATATAAAAATAAAAGTTAAATTAAATTTAGATTAAAAAAAAAACACTTTGCAGAGTTGAGTAAACCCAGTCCCTGGAATCTCAGTCAATCCCTCAGTGAGCTCTCTCAGGGCGAGGATGCTCCTATCCAGAGGAATCCATCTTGACTGTGGACTCACCTATCCGGCTATCAGCAAAGGGCTGGTTTAGGCTCTCTGGGTAGCCGGCCTTCTTCCCTCGGAACAGGTCGCTTGTGACCACCTTTTCCTGCATCTGGTAATAAACAATTAAAATGGTTTTCTTCGGTGCCAGCCTCTATCACACGAGGGAGGTTGGGCTTTAGATCCCACCTCAGGCACTTACTCCTGCGGAACTCAGAGCCAGTCCCTTCCTGGGCTGTGCCTCAGTTTCCTTGTCTGTAAAATGGGTGTAATAGTAGGACCTACCTTCCAGAGTAGTTGTGAGGACCAAGTGAGATGATATCAGTTAAGCACCTTGGAAACCTTAAGTTATAGGATGACAAAGCAGTTAGTTCAGACAATCGACTTTGATTATGCTTCTTCTATGCCAGGTGGGCTCTGAACTGAGAGCTGGAGATACAGAGAGAAGCAGGACAGTCCCTGCCCTCAAGGACCTTACAAGTTATTGGAGGGGACAGCATGAAAACAAAAAACAAACAAACAAATATATATATATATATATATATATATATATATATATATATACACACACATAGAGAGAGAGAGGGAGGGAGAAAGAGAAGGAGAGACAGAGAGAGAAGAAGAAAGGGGGAAAGACAGAAGGAGAGAGAGAGAAGGAGAGAGGGAAGGAGGAAGGGAGAGAGAGAGATGGAGAGAGAGAGAGAAAGAGAGAAACAAAGAGGGGAGAGAGGGACAGAGTGAAGGAGAGGGAAGGAGGGAGAGGGAGAGAGGAGAGATGGAGAGACAAAGAGAAACAAAGAGGGGAGAGAGGACAGAGCGAAGGAGAGGGAGAGAGGAGAGATGGAGAGACAGAGAGAGAAAGAGAGAAACAAAGAGGGGGGAGAGATAGAGAGAGAGAAAAGGAGAGAGAAACAAAGAGGGGAGAAAGGGACAGAGTGAAGGAGAGGGAAGGAGGGGGGGAGAGAGAGATGGAGAGACAGAGAGAGAAAGAGAGAGAAAGAGAGAAACAAAGAGGGGGAGAGATAGAGAGAGAGAGAGGGAGAAAGAGGGAAAGACAGAAGGAGAGAGAGAGAGAAGGAGAGAGGGAGGGAGGGAGAGAGATGGAGAGAGAGAAAAGGAGAGAGAAACAAAGAGGGGAGAAAGGGACAGAGTGAAGGAGAGGAAAGGAGGGGGGAGAGAGAGATGGAGAGAGAGAAAGGGAGAGAGAGAGGAGAGAAACAGAGGGGGGAGAGAGGGAGGGAGAAAGAGAGAAACAAAGGGGGGAGAAAGGGACAGAGTGAAGGAGAGGGAAGGAGGGAGAGGGAGAGAGGAGAGATGGAGAGACAGAGAGAGAAAGAGAGAGAAAGAGAGAAACAAAGAGGGGGGAGAGATAGAGAGAGAGAGGGAGAAAGAGGGAAAGACAGAAGGAGAGAGAGAGAAGGAGAGAGGGAGGGAGGGAGAGAGATGGAGAGAGAGAAAAGGAGAGAGAAACAAAGAGGGGAGAAAGGGACAGAGTGAAGGAGAGGAAAGGAGGGGGGAGAGAGAGATGGAGAGAGAGAAAGGGAGAGAGAGAGGAGAGAAACAGAGGGGGGAGAGAGGGAGGGAGAAAGAGAGAAACAAAGAGGGGAGAAAGGGACAGAGTGAAGGAGAGGGAAGGAGGGAGAGGGAGAGAGGAGAGATGGAGAGACAGAGAGAGAAAGAGAGAGAAAGAGAGAAACAAAGAGGGGGGAGAGATAGAGAGAGAGAGGGAGAAAGAGGGAAAGACAGAAGGAGAGAGAGAGAAGGAGAGAGGGAGGGAGGGAGAGAGATGGAGAGAGAGAAAAGGAGAGAGAAACAAAGAGGGGAGAAAGGGACAGAGTGAAGGAGAGGAAAGGAGGGGGAGAGAGAGATGGAGAGAGAGAAAGGGAGAGAGAGAGGAGAGAAACAGAGGGGGGAGAGAGGGAGGGAGAAAGAGAGAAACAAAGAGGGGAGAGAGGGACAGAGCGAAGGAGAGGGAGAGAGGAGAGATGGAGAGACAGAGAGAGAGAAAGAGAGAAACAAAGAGGGGGGAGAGGGAGAGAGGAGAGAAGGAGAGAGAGAGAGAGGGAGAAAAAGGGAAAGACAGAAGGAGAGAGAGAAGGAGAGAGGGAGAGGAGGGAGAGACGAGAAAGGAGAGAGAAACAAAGAGAGGGGAGAGAGGGACAGATCAGAAGAGAGAGGGAAGGAGGGGGGAGAGATGGAGAGAGATGGAGAGAGAGAGAGAGAGAGAGAGAGAGACAGAGAGAGAGAGAGAGAGAAGAGAGAGAGAGAGAGAGACGAGAGAGAGACAGAGAGAGAGAGAGAGAGAGAGAGAGAGAGAGAGAGAGAGAGAGAGAGAGAGAGAGAGAGAGAGAGAAGAGAGAGAGAATAGAAGTGATTAAGAGAGGAAGTCCACTGCATTATGGAGAGTTGGGAGGGCTCTCCTGTAGAAGATAGGATTTAGTTCCGGTCTAAGTAGAAGTCGAAGCAGAAGTCAGAGCAAGGGAGAGAGCAGGCAGAAGTCCAGTCAAGACATGGAGAGGTTTGCTCATGGGCCAGCCAGAAGGTCAGGATGCCTGGTTTGAGGACGTGGTGAAGAAAAGGGTAAGAAAAGGGTCATCCAGGAGGGGCCTTGAATGCTCCCCAGAACACTTTCTCTGGCTTAGTTGGGGAAGGTCTAACGGGCCGTCTTGCCTCTGCCTTCCCGTCTTCCACAGCTTACTGTGAGATGTTTCCCACAATGCTTTCCCCCACAAATCCCTGCCTTAGATCCAGCTTTATCCCAATTTTACGGATGAAGAAACTGGAAATTCAGGGGAGGAAAGGAAAGTAACGTGCTCAGGGGTCTTTAGCTAAAACGCACCGAGGCTAGATTCAAACCCAGGGCTCTGGGGGCAGCCGGCCAGGCGTCCTGTGTTCCTTTCATCCTGCTACCTTTCCAAAGGGGAGCCCTAAGAATGCAGAGAGACGCGGCGACCTTCATTTGGAGCAGAAATTCTTAATCTTGTTTCACGGAGTCTGGCGAAGCCCACGGACTCCTCAGAAGCAGGTTTTGGAAAAAAATTGGAGGTGATGTGAAATTTCTGTTCGAGGTGAGGGACAAATAAAGGTGTCCCTCCCCCCCTCCCCCATGAAGCCTGGAATTGAGCCGGGGACCCCAGGTTAAGAATCTCTGACTAGGACTCACAGCTCCCCAGGCTCCCTCACATGAAGTCTATTCAAAGATATCGACCTCTATCATTCTTAAAGCCCTTACCTCCGTCTTAGAATCAATACTATGTGTTGGTTCCAAGGCAGAAGAGCGGTAAGAGCTGGGCGATGGGGGGTGAAGTGACTTGCCCAGGGTCACACAGCTGGGAAGCGTCTGGGGCCAGATTGGAAGCCCGCACTTCTTATCTCTCTGCCCACCGAGCCAGCCAGCTGCCCCAAACTACAAGTATCTTTACAGCGTCCAAGCCAGGAGCGAGCCGGGGTTCCGGCGTTCTCCATACCTTCTGATGTATATTTTCAACAGCCCCTTCCGTGCCGGCTTTCCAAATGGAAAGCCCCAGGAGGCCCCTCCGGCCCCTGCCCGGGGGAGGCCCGTGGGGGGGAGCCCGAGAGGGAAGGACGCACCTGCGCTTTCCTCTGCGGCGTCACCGCCCGACAATACCGCCGCACCAGGTTCCTCGTGCAGATCTTCTTCAGCATCTCAGAAGTCTGCGGGGAGAAGCCCCACGCCCAAGGCAGAGCCCGTCACCAGGGCCCCTCACTGCATGGTCCCACCCGCCTCGCCTGGCTTCTCCATGTCCGAGGCAGCCGGGTAGTGCCGCGAGCCTGGAGTCAGGAAGATCTCAGGCACTTAGGAGCTGTGTGATGCTGGACAAGTCACTTAACCTCTCCCTGCCTCGGTTTCCCCAATTGTAAAATGGGCATCATGATCGGACTTACCTCCCAGGGCTGCTTTGAGGATTGAGGGAGATAATATTTGTAATGTGTTTAGTATAGTGCCTAGCACATAGTAGGAGCTTAATAAATATTAATTTAGATTAGTTTATTTTTAATTGAATTGACAATTTTATTTAATTAATTACTTTAGAAGATTTGTCCATGGTTATGTTAATTTAGATTAATTTAATAAGGCAAATAAATGAATGTATTTCCTTCCTTATTTCAATTGCTTCCCATCCTCTATAGCCCTGGTCAAATGCCAACCCTTGCCTGATCCTTTCTATTAAAAAAAAAACCAAAACCACATTTTCCCTCAGTGTTCACAAAGCGCTTTGTGTGTCTCCCCTCTGACCCACTGACTAAAGATCTCTCTAGGTGCCACATGCCATCATGGCAAGGCAGAAATTCCACAAGAGCAGGGACCCTGTCTCATTTATATCTTCTTTATCTTTAATTATTTACATAATGTTTATTTTTATTTACTTAGCATTTATTTTCTTAAATTATATATATTTATATATATTTTATATATTTATACATAACAAAATATATTTATATGTAATTAAATATTTTATATATTTATATATAACAAAATATATTTTATATATTCATTTGTATATAATAAAATATTTATGTATAACAAAATATATCTTATGTATTTATTTGTATATAATAAACTATATTTTATATATATAATAAAATATATGTTTATATCTTTATTTATACTTTATATCTCCCTAAGCATAATAGCACAAGGGTCCACACACAGTAGGTCTTTAATAAGTAAATGCCTAGTCTAAATGTTTTCATTCTTCAGCTATTGACTGTCCCAGACTCGGTATCTTATTCTATAATAACTGATGAGTGGACAATAATAATATTAAGCAATAATAATATTTACATTTTCATTTAAAATAAAAAATTTAAATTTAAATAATAATTAAACAATAATAATAATAAACAATTCCATGAGGGAATTGAAGCAGGGTGGCATTAATGGACCAGCTTTATCGTTCCATTAAGGAAGATGGATTTGAATCTACTATAAATATTAGATTTGGAGTATGTGTACTTGTAGCCTTCAACCATGAGAGGAGCCCCCACCCCACCCTGACATGCTCAATGATGAGAGAAGCCCCCACCCCACCCTGACATGCTCAATGATGAGAGGAGCCCCCACCCCACCCTGATATGCTCAATGATGAGAGGAGCCCCCACCCCATCCTGACATGCTCAATGATGAGAGGAGCCCCCACCCCACCCTGACATGCTCAATGATGAGAGGAGCCCCCACCCCACCCTGACATGCTCAATGATGAGAGGAGCCCCCACCCCATCCTGACATCACAACACTCAGAACATACATCTTCCAAGATGGCAGGAGGCTTCAACCAACTCTTGTCCAACACATTTTGGGGAATGTGATTTCTCAGGTTCAAGATGTAATTCTTCCTCACAAAGATAATATAGTCTTCATTTTCTGAAGAAAGAGTCTTATTTCGATTGATGAACCCTCTTATGAACCTAAACAAGGAATTATGCCATGAGTTACTCTGACCCTGGATTCTTTTCTCACTTCCATGACCAATAAATCTAAAGTAGTCATCTGACAGAGAGTGGGAGAAAGAGAGACAGAGACAGAGATAGACACACACATATTTACATGGCTGTATGTATAATCTCAATCACCTAGGAAGAGTTCACATAAAAAACTCTGGTGTCATCAAAAGTTAGCAAGATTTGACTCTTCATTATTATTTTATAATACATATTTGCTCTACATAAATTATTTGACTCATCATTATTAATACAAATTCAAATTTACTGTCGTTCTCCTTTGGTTTCTAATTTGCTTTCCACCCACCCACCAACTTTGAGAAGTAAGCAATTTTAGAGCGAGACTTATTCTACAAATGAAGAAATGGAGGCATAGAAGAATCAAAAGCGTTAGGCTTTTTTAATAAACATAAATATTTTGAAATTTTGAAATTTAAAAATATCCTCAAATATTTTACAAATGAGAACAGGCTCAAATGGGTCAAAAGCATTATGTTTATTTCACAAACTCACAGATATTTGTGAATTTTTAAATGTGAAATTTACAAATATGTATGAATACTTTACAAAGGAGAACTGAGACTCAAGAGGGTCAAAAGCATTATGTTTATTTCATAAACTCATAGATATTTGTGAATTTTTAAATGTGAAATTTACAAATATGTATGAATACTTTACAAAGGAGAACTGAGACTCAAGAGGGTCAAAAGCATTATGTTTATTTCATAAACTCATAGATATTTGTGAATTTTTAAATGTGAAATTTACAAATATTTATGAATACTTTACAAAGGAGAACTGAGACTCAAGAGGGTCAAAAGCATTATGTTTATTTCACAAACTCACAGATATTTGTGAATTTTTAAATGTGAAATTTACAAATATTTATGAATACTTTACAAAGGAGAACTGAGACTCAAGAGGGTCAAAAGCATTATGTTTATTTCATAAACTCATAGATATTTGTGAATTTTTTTGAAATTTATAATTTTGAAATATTTCCAAATACTTTACAAATAAGGAACTGAGGCTTACATGAGTGAAAAGCATTATACTTATTTTACAAACTCACAGATATTTGTGAACTTTTTTGAAATTTGAAATTTAAAAATAGTTCCAAATACTTTACAAATGAAGAACTAAGGCTACACAGAGCAGCCAAGAACTAGTTCTGGATCCTCAGTCTCCTGCCTCTCACTGGGTTATGTTGTCTATACCTTCCCAAGAGCAAAGTTGAAGATGAACAAGAAAAATGTAAATGGGGAAACGAGACAATGTTTTGGGTTGAATTTTCCATGCATATGCCATTTCTCCCCAGTAGAATGCAAGCTTCTTGAAGGCAAAGACTAGTCGCTTCCTGTTTTTATACCTGTGGTGGCCTCACACTTCAAATGGTAGACAGTAGGAGCTTAATAAATGCATATTTATGTGTAATTAATTCAAGTGGGGGGGGCACTCCTTATCCCTCCATTCCACAGGAGAACCTACTTTCGGATGATCTGAACGGCCCATCTTCTCCTCTTGATCTCCTTTCGAGCCAGGGCACCTCTCCAGTAGGCTTCAAGCGTAATGGCTGAAAGAAGTGATCGCTGGCATTAGGAAGTTAAATGTGGCTTGGAACCAAGTAGCAAAGCTGTATTTTAGATGGGAAGGCGACTCTCCCACAAGATGACTGATAGGAAAATTGGGGAAACGATTGATTGCACACGTAAAATTGGCAGCAGATCACTTGCTGTCTCAGGGAAAGGGACGGGGAAGGAGGGAAGAAATTTAGCTCAAAAATTAAAAAAACACAAATATTAAAAAGTATTTTAAAATATAATTAGAGAAAAATGAAAATATTGAAAAGAAAAGAAAACAATCACTGACTGTTTATGTCAGTTGACATCATAGTTGTCATAAATCCAGTAACAACCCCCCAACCACCACCAAAAAAAAAACCGTGAGGGCTATTTATTCCAGGAATGACTTTGTTCATCCTCATTAACTAAAATCAGAACATCCAGCTGTCTCAGGGCACGCCGAAGTCACAGGGCTCTGAAGAGTCCCTTCGCTCATCAGTTTGGGTCCCTTTTCCATAATCCTGAACAGTGGCCAACATTCGTCTAGCATTTCAGAATTAAATTCCTTAAAATAAAGATCCTTTATATTCCTTCTCCTGTGAGTCTCCTTGCTCCCATTTTCACATTTTCAGGGGTATTTCTGATCCCCAATTACAGGGGAAACAATTTTTCACATTTGTTTTCTGGCCATTTTGTGATCCAAATTCTCTCCCTTCCTCCCTCCCCCCTCCTCCAGATGGCAAGTAATCGGATCTAGTTTCCACACGTGCTCTATTTCCATATTCATCATGGTGCCATTTTATAAGTAAAGAAACCTAAGCCTAGAGAACTCCCCAAGATCACAGTGACTCAGCGGCCGAGCTTGGACTTGAACCCAGAGCCTCTTAACAGCTTTGAATGCTCCCTCTCCAGGTACAAGGTCTGTCTGTTTATTTCTTCTTCTTCCTTTTTTTTTAAACCTTTATCTTCCATCTTAGAATCAATACTGTGTATTGGTTCCAAGGCAGAAGAGCAGTAAAGGTTAGGCAATGGGAGTTAAGTGACTTGCCCAGGGTCACACAGCTAAAAAAAGTGTAATTCATACAAGCTTTTTGTTTGCTTTTTTAAACCTTTATCTTCCATCTTAGAATCAATACTGTGTATTGGTTCCAAGGCAGAAGAGCAGTAAAGGTTAGGCAATGGGAGTTAAGTGACTTGCCCAGGGTCACACAGCTAAAAAAAGTGTAATTCATACAAGCTTTTTTGTTTGCTTTTTTAAACCTTTATCTTCCATCTTAGAATCAATACTGTGTATTGGTTCCAAGGCAGAAGAACAGTAAAGGTTAGGCAAAGGGGGTTAAGTGACTTGCCCAGGGTCACACAGCTTAAAAAAGTATACTTCATATAGGTTTTTTGTTTGCTCTTTTAAACCTTTATTTTCCATCTTAGAATCAATACTGTGTATTGGTTCCAAGGCAAAAGAATTGTAAAGGTTAGGCAATGGTCACACAGCTAAGAAGTAGGATTCATGCAGGTTTTTTGTTTACTTTTTTAAACCCTTACCTTCTGTCTTAGAATCAATATTGTGTATTGGTTCCAAGGCAAGAGTAGTAAGGGCTGGGCAATGGGGGTTGAGTGACTTGCCCAGGGTCACACAGCTAGGAAGTGTCTGAGGTCAGATTGGAACCCAGGACCTCCCCTCTCCAGGCCCAGCTCTCTATCCACTGAGCCACCCAGCTGCCCCCCCCCTCCTACTTACTTCTCACCTGCTTGCCTCTTTATCAGGTATGCTCTCCTCTCTCTGCAGCCTTTGTATGTGCTTTGGATTTTTGCAACTTAAAATAAAACAAAAAGTTTGATGAAATGGGTTTCATTTGGATTCATTTCCATCCCCCCCCAACCCCCCCCCCCCCCGCCTTAGAGTGTGCACCAAAAGATGCACTGAACAATCGCGCTTGAATCCTGCCCCAAACTCATGGAGAAGGATTCAAAAATGGCAGTGAAGCACTGGTGGAGGTGAACTTAAACAACGTGTAGTGAAAACATGGGCCAAAATATGGCCAAGTTCCAGGGCAGAAACTTATTTAGACAAATCTAAAGGAGGGTGCCTTGGGGCTCTGGGTGTTATAAAGAAAAGAGGTAGCATTTAAATAGAATTTTAAGTGATCTCATTTGACCCACATCATATAGGAAGGGTTTTTTAATTGATTTTTTTCACAACTGAGGTTCACACAGCTAAATGACTTGCCAGGATCCCCCAGCTAGTGTCCGAGGATGCATGTGAACTCGGGTTTTCCAGACTTGGAAGTCCAGGTCTCTGACCATTGGGCCACCTCATGACCATTAAGAGTCAAAACAAGTATTTCAGCCTTTATTCAAGAGGTTGGTGATTCAGAATTCCTAGCACTGGTGTAACACAAGTCTTCAGATTTTAACTCTGATCAGATAAAGCAACTTATCCGTAGTCACGTAGAGAGTAAGGGGCGAAGCTGGGACTCCAACATAGGTCGTCTGACAGCCAACCTGGGACTCTTCATCACACTGTCTCCCTGGACTTACACAGTATGAAGCTGTATAATTTTCATAACATCCAAGACAAAATTTTTTGAGAAAAAATTTCAGGAAAAGAAGCTCGATAACTCCTTGAATCAAGAAAATGAACTGTTTGTAGAAAGCGCTATAAAGAAATCTCCAGTGCATCAGAAGATCCAGAATGAACTTTGGGATGTAATAGATTGAACTGAAGGGGGTTGAGCACATTTATTCTGAATGTACACTCTTATGCCAAAGAGGACTGCCCCTTAATTGGCTTTTTGTCAATGCACCTAGCAAACATTGGTTTTGCTCTCTCTCTTTTATTTCCCTCTTATCTCTAACTATTGTCATTTCCTACTTTCATCTTAGAAAGTACAATATTGTATGCACCTTTAGCTAGAAGATATTTAGAGATATAAGCTGGTTATGTTAAATGATTCATTGGGGAGACTAGTCTCCCAAAGAATCACAGGGGGGATTGTGAAGAGTGAATCAAACTTTCTTTGTCTATCAATCAGCAGCTTTTAAATTAATCAGCCTAAAACTTAAGCACCCCCACTTAACACTAAGTAAGAGAGTTCTCAAGTTACTTGCTAAAGTGGGTGACAACTCCAGAAGCCACTGCCCTGCCCCTGGGAATTGCGAGGCAAATTGAAAGATTTCAATTGGTTCCCATAAAGTGGAGGAAGGGACAGGAAGTGCTGGGTAAAAAAGTTTATAAAAATTCCTGAACTTCTTGTCTAAGGGATTCTTGGACCTTTGACCTTGGCTCTTGGACTGCTTTTTGGAGGACTGCTTCTGGATCTTCTCCTTTGGACTTTTATATTAGAGGACTTGGCCTTTGGTCTTCTCCTTTGGAGTTTGTCTTCCTTTCCTGGCTTCTGGAGAGATTGGTCCCAGAGATTCCTGCTTTGGCTTCAAAGGAGGCTGTGTTGGTGGAACTCTAGCTGAAGACACCATTGGACATGGGGAAGCCCCTGTGGGACTGAGTCTCACTTCACTGTAGAAGGGCTAATAGACTTATTAAAACCTATCTCTTTAGCTACTCTTTTCCATTTTGACTCTTTCTACCTCTTTGTAAATAAAGCTATTAAAAGTTATTTTTGACTTAAGTTATAATATATTTAAGTTGACAACCACAGTATTACTATAGGTAATAGATACTATATTATAATATTATGTATTATATGATATTAATTATATAAATATATATTATAGATAATAAAATATATTATAATATAATAAATACTATATATTTAACATAAAACCTAAATTTAATTTCATACAAAGCAGGGAAGAACACTCAGCTTAGTTCTTACCTAAGATGGATAGAGTTTTGCACCCATGAATGTATCAAATACTCAAATCAATAAATCATTAGTCCCTGGACATTGGCTTAGCACAATCCCTGGCACAGAGAAGGCACTTAAATGCGTGTTGACTTAAACTCACATAAGCCCCAATATAAAACTCTAGATCATGGGGCTGGTTATCTTCCTGCCCAAAGTCTGGTTTCCAGTTCAAAGAGAAGACTTCCAGGGTTACATCTATGATTTCCTTTTTTTTTAACCCTCACCCTTTGTCTTAAAATTGATATTAAATAGTGGTTCCAAAGCAGAAGAGTGGTAAGGGCTAGGCAATGGGGGTTAAGTGACTTGCCCAGGGTCACATAGCTAGGAAGTATCTGAGGCCAAATTTGAACTCAAGACCTCCCTCCTAGAGAAGGTTCTCTATTCACTGAGCCACCCAGCTGTTCCTATGATTCCCCTTTTCCCCCTTCTTTATATCCCTTACATTCCATTTTAGAATCAATATTAAGTATGGGTTCCAAGGCAGAAGAGGAGTCTAGGCAAATGGGGTTAAGTGACTTGGCCAAGGTCATATAACTAGGAAAGATCTGAAGCCAGATTTGAACCCAGGACTTCTCCCCTCCAGGCCTAGCTCTCTAGCCACTAAGCCAGCTAGCTGCCCTTATGAATTACTCTTGCTCTATAAGGGAAACTTTCTTCATTTTATCTTAGCCATTATGTATGCATTTACTCATCAAAGGAAGAAAAAAAACCTACCTAGTTGATGTTTGCTAAACTCAAAAGCATCTTCGGTGGCAAACAGAGTTCTGGGGAAACGTATGAATATCTTGGTTCTAGGGAGAAAAATAAAAAAAGTTTCTTAATTATCAATTTAAAACTATTTTGTAAGCACCTACCATGTCTCAAGGACAGTTTCAAGGGTTGGAAATAGTAAGAAAAAAATAAAACTGTTCCTGCCCTCAAGGAGTTAACAATCTATAGGGGCAACATGTTACATGGTATACCTAGCAAATACTTAAAAAAAATACTTTCTCCTCTGGCTTAGAATTGATACTAAATATCAATGCCAAGGCAGAAGAGCAGTAAGAGGTTAAGTGACTTGCCCAGGGTCACACAGCTAAGAAGTGTCTGAGGCCAAATTTGAACCCAGGTCCTCTGGATCCCAGGCCTGACCCTCTAACCACTGAACAACCTAGATGCCCCTCTAGCAAATACAGATTTTGGTCATTTTGGGGGGGTCATGTCTGAGCATTTGTGACTTGGCAACGGGACTGGAATGGTTTACCATTTCCTTCTCCATTTTATAGTTGAGGAAACTTGGGCACACGGTGAAATGACTTGCCTAGGGTCATTCAGCTAGTAAGTATTTGAGGCCAGATTTGAACTCAAGAAGATAAGTTTTCCTCCCTCCAGGCCTGGTGCTCTATCCACTGTGCCTATAAAGAGTCCAAGTGAAAAAAGTTGAGGAACTGTATGATGAACAACAGCTAATTACATGTAAATTATAATGTTTAAAGTCGAATTCACATGATTACATGTAATATTTTGAGAGCACACACATTTAGTAATTGAAGTCTAGACTTATAATTTCATCTGTGTGGGAAATTCTTCCCATCAATGCTGACTGGCACTTTCTATAATTTGGTGTTAGGGAGTTTGCCTGGGGCACTTAGAAGTTAAAGCAACTGGTCCAGGGTGACACCAGGTCTTTAGGGTGCCATCACTGTCTGATGCTGCTTTTCTTTATGGTGTGTGCATAAGAGAGACAGAGACAGAGAGAGACAGACAGAAAATGAGAGCAAGGGTTGGAGGGATGGAACGATGGAAAGAGGGACAGAGAGAGAGAGTGAAGAGAAATTGAGAGAGAGTAAGAGACACAGGCAGTTGGAGACAGAAACAAAAGAAATCAAGGGAGAGATGAAGAAAGGGGGAGAGGGAGGGAGAGAGAAGAGAGGAGAAGGAGAAAAAAGAAGAAGAAGAAGAAGAAGAAGAAGAAGAAGAAGAAGAAGAAGAAGAAGAAGAAGAAGAAGAAGAAGAAGAAGAAGAAGAAGAAGAAGAAGAAGAAGAAGAAGAAGAAGAAGAAGAAGAAGAAGAAGAAGAAGAAGAAGAAGAGAAGAGAAGAAGAAGAAGAGAAGAAGAAGAAGAAGAAGAAGAAGAGAAGAAGAAGAAGAAGAAGAAGAAGAAGAAGAAGAAGAAGAAGAAGAAGAAGAAGAAGAAAAGAAGAAGAAGAAGAAGAAGAAGAAGAAGAAGAAGAGGAGGAGGAGGAGGAGGAGGAGGAGGAGGAGGAGGAGAGAGAGAAAACAAGAGGAAGGAGAGTAAGAAGAAGAGACAGAGACAGAGATAGGTCATTAGCCAGCACAGATAGGATACATTAATTAAAATTTTTTTTTTCCTTTTCTCCATTGGTTTCTGACAAACTTCAATATGAACAGTTGGCATGTCAATAGATAATGTCTTACATTTGCAGGATGCTATTTTCTAAAGCTAGGTGGCTCAATGAAAAGAATATGGACCCGGAGTCAGGAAGACTGATTTCAAATATTGCCTTAGACCCTAGCTATGTGATCCTGGGTAAGTCACTTAACCCCATCTTCCTCAGTTTTCTCATCTATAAAATGAACTGGGGGAGGAAATGGTAAACCACTCTAATATCTCTGACAAGAAGACCACAAATAGGGTCACAAAGAGTTAGATACAACTGAAAAAGATTGAAAAAAGTATTTTCCAGAATAGTTGTCCAAATCCACAGTCCTACTGACTCATTCGTGTATCTGTCCCTGTCTTCTCCACAGCCCCCTACCATTGACTAATCCCTATTTAATCATCTTTGCCCATTTACAGGCAGGCAAGAGGTTGAGTGCCAGCTTTGTTCTGATTTACATTTCTCTTATTATTAGTGCTTTGGTACATTCTTTCATGTGACTGCGAATAATTTACTAGTCTTCTTTTGAGGGCTGCTTGATCATGTCCTTGAGTATTTCCCTCCTGGGAAACATTCTCGCATTTTCAGGAATCAAGGGCTATTCAATGGCACACGGCCTGGCCTAGATTTTAGGATCCTTGAGTCATGGCCGGCCTCTCCTTCCATTGCCCAGCCCTAGAGTTTTCAAACAGGTCTGAACAGCACTTTTGCAGGAAGAGAACAGAAGGATGTTTTTATGAGTAGCAACAAAACTCGAAGAACCTTGCCAGTGAGTGCTGGAGGCTCCTGTTGGGTAGGTGAGGTCATGGTTAATGTGGCAGTGAATGACAGAAGCCAGAGAATTCCCTGGAAGAGCAGAACTATGGCAGGGGCCCACTTACCTCCCTAACTTGTACTCATCAGGTTTGTAGCCAATATATTTGACGAGCTTCTTCACCCCCTCTGACGGAGAGCCACGCCAATGGGGCCAAGTGTCAGGGCACAAGGATTTGTACCTAGAGAAAGAGGAGATGGGGGCATCGTCGCTGCCAACTCTCCCCTCTTAGGGACTTTTGGGCTACCATCTCTTCTTCATTTCCTTCAAACAGGGCATTGAGAGTAGGAAAGGACGTTCTGGCACTGCCCCCAGGTGGCCAAATAGCAATACATTTGAAGAAACAACCTTTGGGTGGTTAGGAATAAATGGGAGGATTCCCAAAGATCACTTGCTTTCTCCCATCGCAGGAAGGAATTCCAAGCACCCTGAAATTGTTCCCTCTGTTTAAGCCACTGCAGCGCTCATTGAGAAGTCAAAAGATACCCTACCTTTGCAAGAAGTGCTCGTATTTCCGCCTGTAGGCGAAGCCAGCTCTTCTAACTCGCAAGTGCTCCATCAGGCCCAAGTACTTGATCTGATGTCTTATGAGGATGTCGTCAAATTTACCTGCAGAAGCATAGTTGGGAAGAAACAGAAAAGAGCAGCGGGTCCAAAAGCCTCCACGAACCAGAGGACCTCTTGGGAGGCTATACGCCTGGGCGCATTGCCACCATTGATTTGAGACAACTCTTCCTCCCAACATCTCTGACAACAGAATGTGAGGCTCAGTGTTTGAGGCGAAGCAATCAGCCATTCAGCAAATACTGAGTGAGCACCTACTATGTGCTGGAGCACATAGTAGGTGCTCAGTGCTGGGAATTCAAAGATAAGGAATGGACGAGGGTGGAATGAAAGGAGGTTCTAAGGGAATGTGGGATACTCATAGGTACTGGTGAGATCTAACAGATCGCAATGTGTAGTTGAAGTAGAATGAATGGAGAGGTGAGAGGTTCATGAGCTTGAGGGATATGAACATCCTCCAGTAAAAGGGCAAGAGTTACAGAAGAAAGGAAGATGGCGGACCATGGATGGTGTTGAACAGAAGGAGAATGAGATGGAGATCAGTATACTCTGGCCACTAAAATTTGGGTGCAAATTTTGAGTGGAAAATTTTGATTGAGAAGAGATGTTGAGGATTAGAAACAAAAGGAGAGTCTAGATGTGACAATGGAGAGTAAATAATATTCCAACTTCCCCTCTAGGACCATTGGGTTGGGGTGGGGGAAGGAATGAGAGATGACACAGCCGGTGGTTGAGGGGGTTACTGAAAGGATGCAGTGTCCTCAGAGGGGAATGATGTCTCAGGGAAAGGTCTAAATGGAAAGTATGAGAAAGAAGGTTCACAATGAAAGGGAGTTTGTTTAATATGGAATAGGAATTCCAGAAGGCAAAATCCACCAAAGGTGAACATAGTTGTATTTACATTAATTAAAAAAAAAAGATTTTCCATGAGGTGAAGGCTATGGAGTAGTGTTTTTAAACATTTTAAACCAAGGAGAAGTCATGTAGTATAATGGAAAGAACTACAAGATTCAAGTCAGAGGACCTGGATTCAAATTCTAATGCTGTGTGATGCAGGAGAAATCACTTATGCTCCAAAGTGGTCTCCAGAGATAAAAATTCCAAAGAGATTAATCAAAAGGAAATGCAAGAGGAGCACTGTAGCATTTGGGGGGACTGTTTCTTTTTAAATTCATAGAAGAGGGGGCAGCTGGGTAGCTCAGTGGAGTGAGAGACAGGCCTAGAGATGAGAGGTCTGGCCTCAGACACTTCCCAGCTGTGTGACCCTGGGCAAGTCACTTAACCCCCCTTGCCTAGCCCTTACTGCTCTTCAGCCTTGGAACTAATACACAGTATTGATCCCAAGGCTGAAGATAAGGGTTAAAAAAATAAAAATAAATAAATTCATCAGAGGGAGAAACAGACTAGCAGGTCAGTTTTGAAAGGAACATTAAAAAAAAAAAACACTTTCTTCTCTCTTAGAATCATCACAACGTATTAATTCTCAGGTAGAAGAGCAATGAGGGCTAGGTGATAGGGGTTAAGTGACTTGCCCAGGGTCACACAGTTAGGAAGTGCCTATGGTCAGATTTGAACCCAGGACCTGCGATCTCTAGGTCTGGCTCTCTATCCATTGGGCTTCCTAGCTGCCCCCTGAAAGGGACATGTTGAATTTGTTACAGACTTCTAATAAAAACCCTCAAACTGAAGGTAATAGAGATTTGCAGTTCTCTCTACAATCCTCTTCTTTCTTTCTTTCTTTCTTTCTTTCTTTCTTTCTTTCTTTCTTTCTTTCTTTCTTTCTTTCTTTCTTTCTTTCTTTCTTTCTTTCTTTCTTTCTTTCTTTCTTTCTTTCTTTCTTTCTTTCTTTCTTTCTTTCTTTCTTTCTTTCTTTCTTTCTTTCTTTCTTTCTTTCTTTCCTTCCTTCCTTCCTTCCTTCCTTCCTTCCTTCCTTCCTTCCTTCCTTCCTTCCTTCCTTCCTTCCTTCCTTCCTTCCTTCCTTCCTTCTTTCTTTCTTTCTTTCTTTCTGAAATATTTCTATCTGTTGGCATTTACCAGCATCAAAATAAAAGGAAAAACAATAAATTTAATTTAATTAAGAAAAATGAGTGGATTGGACTAGACAGCCAACAAAACCCTTTCCCACCCCAGATCAATGCTCCTCTTTCCTTTCCCAATTCCTTGATTTCAATCACTCACTCGGTTCTTTTCCCTCATTGGGTTTGATGCAGCGAATGTAAGAAGGTTCCTTGGACATCAGGATGTCAATTAGGTTGGCTACACTGTTCTTGAACTGAGTTCCAACCTACATAGACAGAGAAGCTTGATTCAACGTCATCCACCAATACAAGCACAAACAATTCACCTGAAATGCATTTCCTGAGCTCTTCCCATCTTATTTCTTCCTGCACCCCTTTTTGTGATTCCCCCCAACACAAAATCTGTCCCCTGGACCTGGAATGTGCTCCTTCCTCACCTTGGTCTCTTAGAATCAGCTCAGGAACTGCCCTCTTCCATGAGTCCTTCTCAGTGCTCTTCTCTCAATCTCAAAATTATTTTGCATTTACTTTGCCTAAATCTTGTCTTTACTTGTCTGTGTACCTATTGTGGCTCCCCACTAGAAGACTCTAAGCTCCCCGAGAGGGTCTGTTTTCCTTTTGTCTTTGTGTTCCTTTTATGGTGTTGCTGAATCTTCTTAGGATTCACTCATCTATGGATCTGCTGATGTGAAGTGTCAGGATAATAATTCCCTTCTTAGGGATAGGACTGAACCTGTGATTTCAGGAAAAGGAACTTCCCTAATAAGGAAACACCTTCTGTCAGTGCAGATCTTGGAATCCTCTCTACAGCCTAGATTATTTTTTTTAACCCTTACCAAGTGTCTTAGAATCAATACTAAGTATTGTTTCCAAGGCAGAAGAGCAGTAAGGCATATCCAAGGGAGGTTAAGTGACTTGTCCAGGGTCACCCAGCTAGGAAGTGTCTGAGACCATATTTGAACCCAGGAACTCATTTCCAGATCTGGCTCCCTATCCACTGAACCACCTTGCCTTGAACCAAGAAGGTGAAGGATTTGCCCAGAATCACATAGTCAGTATGTATCAGATTCAAGATTTGAACCCAGGGCTTTCAGGCTCTGAAACAAGCTTCCTTTCCACTATACTGCCCTTTTTTTGCCTTCTTAGAAGAGATACAACTAGCTTAAACCCAGATGTCAGCTACACTGAGAAACAGAATCTGAGGGCTAGGGTCTAGAGTCCCAGGTCTGCCATGAACTTCCTATGTGACCTTGGTCAGATTGCTTCCTATCTCAGAGCTTCAGTGTCCCCACCTGTAAAATGGCTTGCCTGGCCTCTAACATCTACCCCTCTCCAATATCCTATGATTTTTCTCATCAGGCCAAGGCTAAAAGATTTCTTTAAAAAAATCCAATCTCTTGATGCTTTTTTACATTTCATAGGTTAATTTTCTCACTTACCGTTATAGGCCTTTTCCTGTTTTCTAATTCTTCCACAAGAAAGCACTCTTTAATAATGCCATTTTTAGACCCACACAGCACCTAACAGGAAATTAAAGGGAAAAGTAAATCTGATACAGTCATCACTAACTTCTGGTAAATTCTAGGCAGACTAAAAATAACAACAAAAATAATATTTAGTATTTATTAAAGTTTACAAAGCACTTCAGAAATATTATCTCCCAACAATCCTGTAAATTTGGGGTTGGTGTGATCTTCATTTCTTCACACAGCTAGGAAGTGTCTGAATCAGGATTTGAACTCAGGACTTTCTATCTCCAGGACCCACTCCATTTTTTAATCTAGCTGCCTCACGTATAAATATCAGTCACCCAGAATGACTGAATTTCTTTATAGGATTGGAGAAAATACTGACTGAGCAGAGCCATTCTTTCAGCTCAAAAGGAGAAATGAGTTCCTGCGACAAATAAGAGGAGCTCATCAGTCCACAAAGAAGGCGATGACGCACAGTTATTTCCTTTGAGCCCTGAAACGAGCTAAAATCATGTTCCATTATTCCAGGGCTGAATAAAACCAAGCCTGTCCTCGTGCCATGTGGAAGCAGATGCAGCTCTGACGCTCAGTAATTGGAGGTTGTTCAGAAGACGTTCTCCAACCAATGGACGGGAGGGTGGAAGGATGAGAAACCTCAACTGGGGTCACTGTGGATGTCCATCGGTGTCCAATGCAGGACGAGTGTCCCTGTGACCAGTATGGAAGCAGAGAACTAATCCTTTCCCTCCAAAGGAGTCAACATGGCCAGAGAACCCCCAAAAGAGAAAGGGCCTGGTGGGGCTGGGAAAGGAGCGTCTTTGGGTTTGTGGAAGCCAAGCCTTGGAGTTTTAGACAAGTCATGATGGGAAGAGTTCATGGAGGTGCTGTTGCCTCTGGGTAGAAGAGTCTGGGGTTAAAAAATGTATGTGGACTTTGGCAATATGTTCTCTCAGTCTCGTGTGCTTTTAGGAAGAAAATGTCTCGATAATTTGATTTTTGTTCAAAATGGGGAACAGCTAGATGCTCAGTGAATTGTTCTGGGTTCAAATCTGACCTTGGGCACTTTCCAGCGGTGTGACCCTGGACAAGTCACTTGACCCCCATTGCCTATCCCTTACCACTCTTCTGCCTTGGAACCAACACACAGTATTGAGTCCAAGATGGAAAGTAAGGGTTTAAAAAAAAAAAGAATTTATGCTAAGACAGAAGGTAAGGTTTTAAAAAATAGCATACTGTATGACCCTGGGCCAATCACTTGACCCCCATTGCCTAGCCCTTACCACTCTTCTGCCTTGGAACCAACACACAGTATTGAGTCCAAGATGGAAGGTGAGGGTTTAAAAAAAAAAAGTCAATTTGACTGCTAATCTCGGGCAAGTATAAGCATTATTGCTCTCTCAACACGACATGATGGCACTAAAACCAGGAGGCAGTAGCATACCCTGAGCACTGCTGCCCCAACCCGTTTCAGAACAACATCAATGATATATTAGCATCAGATCCCACCATCAGTCCTGCTATCTTCTGGTTCAGTCATTAATGACACTGTTCTTATCACAATCGGTACCGTCATTCCCACCCCCATCCATATTGTCCTATTTTGTTTGATGTCTGTGCTGGACCAAGTATGACCTTACAACTATGTGTATTCTGGGAAGAATACTAGAGATCTGTGTTCTAAAGAATCCTATAAGGAGTTAGCTGGGTGGCTCAATGGATAGACAACCAAGTCTGAGTTCAAATCTGGCCTCAGACACTTCCCAGCTAGGTGACCCTGGACAAGTCACTTAACCCCCATTGCCTAGCCCTTAATGCTCTTCTGCCTTGGAACCAATACATGGTGTTAATTCTAAGGTAAAGATGAGGGTTATTTTTTTAAGTGATTTTAAATTCTTTTTTAATTTTATCTTTATTTTATTCCAATAACCATTTTGTTTTCCAGTTCTATTATTCATGTTGTCTTCCTCCTCTCTTCCCTCCTCCCTCCCAGAAGCAATTCTAGTGGGTTATACATGTATTATCACTCAAAACATATTTCCATAATGCCTTTTGTAAAAAAACAAAAACAAAAATAAAAAACCCTCACCTTCGGTCTTAGAATCAATATTGGGTATTGGTTCCAAGGCAGAAGAGTGGTAAGGACTAGGCAATGGGGGACAAGTGACTTGCCCAGGGTCACACAGCTTGGAAGTGTCTGAGGTCAGATTTGAACCCAGGACCTCCTCTCTCTAGGCCTGATTCTCTATCCACTGAGCCACCCAGCTGCCCCCCAAGCCACTTTTCTAAAAGGCAGCACCCCGCTTTTCAATAAACTCCAGTGGCTCCCTATCACCTCCAGGATCAAATATAAAATCCTGTTTGATGCTCAAAGTCCTTCCAAACATGCCCCTCTCCCACCTTTCCAGTGTTTTTTTACATTTTACTCTTTTCCCACAGTAATGGTGACCTCTTGGCTGGTCTTCACCCACGAGCCTCCATCTGCCATTCTTGGGAATGCTCTGTGGCTGCCCCATGCCTGGCACACTTCCCCTCCTTATCTCTGCCTCCTGGCTTCCTCTAAATCCCAGGGCTGATCCCACTTTTCCTAAAAGTCTCTCCCAGTCATCCTCAATCATGGCGCCCGTTCTTCCTGGCTGTAGCCCATTTGTACATGACTCTGCATGCTGTCTCCCCATGAGACTGTGCACTCCTGGAGGGCAGAGATGGTCTTTTGCCTTTCTCTGACCCCCTGTGCTTAGTACCTGGCACATAGTAGGAGCTTCATTACATTTATTAATTACATTAATAGCCTGGACCTGATTTAACAAAACAAGGTCAACGATTGTGCCCTTACCTTTTTGAGATGTCTGTAGAGGAGATCGTTGTTTTTTTCTAAGAATCCTAAGAGTTAGAAACAGAATGCCTGGATCAGAATCTTGATATGTCTTTATAGATGAAGGAAAGTCATTCCAAAGAGGGTTCTTAGGGCCAGAAAATCATCAGATAAAATCACTTCTTTCTTCCACCTCCCAAGAGATGAAATGCCAAAGCATTGTTTTGGAAAAACATGGTGTGCAGACACCAGCTAGGCTCTCCAAGGTGTATTCACGGCACAAGTAGGTGCTTAATAAATGATAGCTGAGTGTGCTGGATAATTGAGTCCCATGGTAGTCGAGTGGAAAGTGTAGGCCACTGGAACCCAGGAGACTTGAGTTCTAAACCACCTAACTTATTGTGTGACCTTGGGCAAGTCCCTTCATTCCCCAGGCCTCAGATTTTCTCCTCTGCAAAATGAAGAGACGGAACTAGATTATCATTAAATTTTCTTCTACTTCCAGAAGCTTGAAGCTCTGATTCTAAGTTCTGTTCATACATTTATTATATATTATATAATTATAGTCTCTCTATATAATATCACGTGTATTCTATTATTATTAATATATATTATAAGCATTGTCTGGATTGTCTCATTCCAAGGTTTCTAAGAGGAATTCAGATTCTTATTTCTTTTTTTTTTTAAACCCTCACCTTCTGTCTTGCAGTCAATACTATGTATTGGCTCCAAGGCAGAAGAGTGGTAAGGGCTAGGCAATGGGGGTCAAGTGACTTGCCCAGGGTCACACAGCTGGGAAGTGTCTGAGGTCGGATTTGAACCTAGGACCTCCCATCTCTAGGCCTGACTCTCAATCCACTGAGCTACCCAGCTGCCCCCTAGGTTCTTATTTCTTGGAAGACTCTTCGACTTTAAATGCTTGCCCATGAATTGGTATATGCTACAACTGTAGCTTAATGGTTTGTGTTCCTTGGGAGGCATGGCATGGCAGATGGAGGCAAGATGACCCAGATTTAGGACCTGCCTCACACCTCTACCAACCCTGGGACCACTCAGCAAGACCCCAAACCCTTTGGGGCCCTAGACAATGTCCAAAAGACTCTAAGTGACACATAAGTTCAATCTGCATCTGTGGGAAGTGATTCCATACTGGGAATTTCCTCTTGCCAATGAATGACAGCTCTAGGTTGAAAGATAGGTAAGAAGATAGATAAATGGGTAGATAGAAGAATAGAAGGAAAGAAGGAGATATAGAGAGAGGGATGGATGGATGGATAAAGATAGATAGGTAGAGGGATAGATGATAATGACAGAGGGATAAATAAAAAGAGATAGAAGGAGAGGTGGATAAAGATGGATGGATGGATGGATGGATGGATGGATAAATAGATAAAGAAAGACTGATGAGGAGATGCCTGGATAAACACAGAGACATGGATGTTTCAATGATGGAAATATAGAGAGATAAATAGAGGAATGGATGGACAGATGGATGGATGATGGATAGCCAGCGAGGTAAAGGGATAGCTAAAGATATACGGACTGGTGGACAGATGGGGAGAGAGATAAGGAGATGGATAAAGAGAAGAATTGATAGATGAATAGAGAAACAAAGAGATAGATTTATAGGAGAGATAGAGGGCTAAATAAGGATATATGGATGGATGGAGAGGGATAAAGTGAGATAGATATGGAGCTAGATGGATAGACAGAGGACTAGATGGAGAGAGAGACAAAGAGATAGAAGGATAAATGGGGAGGAAAGAGGGGAGGGAGACAACATGAATCATGGAACTTTGGAAAACTTGTATGTACATTTGTTATTGGAATAAAATAAAAATAAAATTTAAAAACAATTTTTTAAAGGATAGATGGGCAGATGCATAGGTACAGATATGGCAAAGATGTGCTTAGTGTTCTCTTAGGGCTTCAGATTATGTAGGTGGAAACTGTGGGTACACCCTCACCCCGTGCACAGTAGGTGACCTCCCCTGCATAGTGAAGAAGCCGGAATTCCATCCAACTGATCTGTTTTCTAGCCTTTGGACCTGCAAGCTTGTGGCTACAGGAAAACAGAGATAAACTAGAATTAATATTCTCTACTTTGTAAGAAGCAACAGGATTGGGCAGAAAGCATTCTAGACTTGGATTCAGAGGACTCAGGTGTGTATCCTGGTTGACCAGACATGGGTAAACCCTTCCATGTCCCTGAACCTAAAATGGTGGATGATAATCTTTGCACTTTCTGCTTCACAGGCATGTTAAGAAGATGATGCCTCCTACAAGATGAAGGGAATCTGGGATGTTCATCCAGGCCAACCACCCCTTTTACAGAGGAGGAAGAGGGTAATGACTTGCCCAAGGTCTCAGTGGCAGCACTGAGATTTGAACTCAAGTCCCCCAACTCCAAATCCAATGCATGCCTCAAAGGTAAGTATTATCATAATATGTGAAGAAATGGTGAGAAACAGTCCAGGAAGTTACCTGCTCAGTATATGAGCCCCCAACTAAAATGTTTGTAAACAAGGCAGTGATGATATTTTCAGCAGCTCCCATTACAAACTATGTACTGAGTATTTGGAGAAACCACTGCTTTTGACAGAATTTTCTATCAAGGCACATTAGTCAGGTGAATTTCTGGGGATTTATTAGGAAAGAGATACTAATTTAAGAAGCATTACACCAATTTAAAGGAAGTCCTTTGCTTACATATGTGTATATGAATATATATTCACTATATATGTGTGCATGTATATATGTGTATATATGTATGCATATTATTATCTGTATGTCTGTCCAATCATTTATTCATCTATCTATCCATCCATCTTGTTGTCTGTCTATCCATCCACCTATCTATTTATCCATCCATTCATCTATCCATTTATTCCTTCATCCATTCATCCATTTATCTATTTCTCTCATCCATCCATCCATCCATCTGTCCATCTATCTATCTATCTATCTATCTATCCAATCAGCATCTATTCATCCATTGATCTCTCTCTCCATCCATCCATTTACTTACCTCTCTGTCTATCTATCTATCTATCTATCTATCTATCTATCTATCTATCTATCTATCCATCCATCCATCTATCTATCTATCTATCTATCCATCCATCCATCCATCCATCTATCTATCATCTATCTGTCTATCTATCTATCTATCTATCTATCTATCTATCTATCTATCTATCTATCTATCCATCCACCTGTCCATCCGTCTATCCATCTATCCATTCATCTATCTATCTATCTATCCAATCAGCATCCATTCATCCATTGATCTCTCTCTTCATCCATCCATCTATTTACTTACCTCTCTGTCTATCTATCCATCCATCCATCTATCTATCTATCTATCTATCCATCCATCCATCCATCCATCTATCTATCATCCATCTATCTATCCATCTATCTATCTATCTATCTATCTATCTATCTATCTATCTATCTATCCATCTATCTATCTATCTATCTATCTATCTATCCATCCATCCATCTATCATCTATCTGTCTATCTATCTATCTATCTATCTATCTATCTATCTATCCATCCGCCTGTCCATCCGTCTATCCATCTATCCATTCATCTATCTATCTATCTATCCAATCAGCATCTATTCATCCATTGATCTCTCTCTTCATCCATCCATCTATTTACTTACCTCTCTGTCTATCTAGCCATCCATCCATCCATCCATCTATCTATCTATCTATCTATCCATCCATCCATCCATCCATCCATCTATCCATCCATCTATCTATCATCCATCTATCTATCTATCTATCTATCTATCTATCTATCTATCTATCTATCTATCTATCTATCTATCCATCTATCTAATTAACAACACACCACTGGCTATGGACTGCCATTTGCCAAATAGACTAGCACAAATGTTTCTAAAATGGGCTTTGTTTTGAAGATTCTGGAGATTTAGGCCGGGAAGCAGGAAGACCTGAATTCACATCCATATTTAGATGCTTTCTAGCTATGAGATCATGGGCAAATTACTTAACCACACCCTGCCTCAGTTTCTTCAAGTATAAAATGAGAAGGAGAATAGCTCCTACTTTGCAGGTTTGTGGTGAAAATTAAATGAGATAATATTTGTAAGGGAGGTAAAAAGCACTTGGCACAATGCCTGGCTTATAATAGAAGCTATATAAATGCTTATTACCATCCTTTTCTGTTCAAAAACCTGTTCAAGAGTAAAACTTTATATAGATTAAATCTTTTTTTTTCCAACCCTTACTTGCTGTCTTAGCATCAGTTCTAAGACAGGAGAGTGGCAAGATTTAGGCAATAGGGGTTCAGTGACTTGCCCAGGGTCATGCAGTTAAGAAGTGTCTAAGGTCAGATTTGAACCCAAGTCCTCCTTACTCCAGGCCTGGTGCTCTATCCATTGTGCTACCTCGCTGCCCCTATATAGATGAAATCTTTTCCCAAGATGAAGTATGCTTAATTTCTAGGAGAAACATGGCGACACAAGAGATTTAAAAGCACCATTTAAAAAATTCTCATAAATCAGCTGCCTTGGGGGTGGCTTAGAGAATCTCCAAGGGATCACGTATGCGCTGAAGGAGAAGAACTTGCCCACAGCTCATCAAGGGCCAAGTACATACGTCTGAAAGTGAGCGTGTTTCCCTACTTTCTCTTCCAATTTTTCCAAGAAACTCAGGTCTGTAGGAGTACCAGGCCGGAGGCATTCTTCATCCTTCAAAGAAAAAAAAAGGCAAACTTTCTACTGAGATCCTTAGATCCTTTGGGAATGGTTTTCATCATTCAGATATCAATAATACCGACGCAAAGCTTTTGTGAGGTTCGGGGCAATCCGGCAAGTTAGAAGAAACGTTTTTGGTGAAATTGCAAAGTTGACGTCATAGAACAACATTATTCATTGTGCTACTTAAGCCTTATGGTTTTGTAATTGAATTTTGCCTCTATTCTTCCACTAGGCTTGGGTCTTTTGGTTTTCCATGGTGGTTGAGTACAGCTGCTAATTATTTCATTAAGGAGGTCTTCTGGCAACAGGTCCTTGTTAAGATGTTCCTCTCAGTTGGATTTTATCAAGTAAATTTATTTTTTATGATTTATTTTTTAATTTAATTTAATTTAAATTAATAATTTAAAAATTTAAAAATTATTTAATATTCAAAGAAATTTGGGGAGTTGTTTTGGTATTTATGTACCTGGAGAAAGTTCCTTAAGTTAAACAAGTTTTTATTGTATTTTTGTTTATTTCTCTAAGTTTTCCTAACTATTTTCCTAATGATACTTCAGGTGAGAAGAGCTAGTGCCTGGCACCTTCTGTCTCCTGCTGGAGGAAAGGCTTCTATGGGCCAGGATGGCACCTTCCATCTGTCCCAAAGTGATCACTCCCAGTTGCACCTCCTATTGCCAACTCAGGTCCTTTAATGGGATGCTCTCGGAGAGCCTTTATGTGAAGAACAGCAAACTTCTCTTTGACTTCAGCCTTCCCAGATCCCATTGTGCCTGTCCTTTGAGGCTAGAGAGAGGAGTGGCATCCTCTGCTTAATGATGAACATTCTCACCCTGGTGAGTCTGAGTTCCTGGCGCTCATTCCCTATCCCCAGCCCCAAGTTTCATCCTAACTCCCTTCAGCCCTTCCGTTATGCCCTCTGGAATACCAGTTCCAAAGGCAACAAACTGTTCTTCATTTTAAATCTATTCCTCTCCCACTCCTTGTGTCTATGAACTCTTACTGAAACCTGGCTTCTCCCTGAACAGCCTCCCTGGCCACCGTTTCCAGAATTGGCTGCACCTTCACTCATTCTTCTTAGTTCCCTGGTTGAAATATTCCTTGTTCTGCATTGCCACTTCCAGGTTCTCCCCTTTCCTCCATTATTCAGTTAATCACCTTCCTTTGAGGATCATGCTAGTCCCATCTACTACCCAAGCAAAATCATGGTAGCTGTTGTCTACAGACCTCCAAGTCACTCCTCTCCCTTCAATTACAATTTTTTACAATTTTTCTCTCTTTCCATGATGCAGACATCATGGGGAAAATGGAACTAGTCTGTCCCAAAATAGGCACAACTCTTTATTTGCAATAGCAAATACCAAACAATGAATAAACCCCATGACAAAACCTGGAAACATCTTATTACACCTAATGAATAACTGGTGAATGGATGAATAAATGAGAGTGTATGAACATGACAGAATATTACAGCACCATTTAAAATATGAGCAATCAAAAGAAATCAGAAAGCTTAAGTGATCGATAATGAGGTCAGCAGAATCAGAGGAACAACAGAGATGACAATTTGACAAATGTGTCTATAGTATAAACACATTATATTATAGTATGTTATATGTGCTTAATAAATGATTTTTCATTCATTCAAATATTTCTTTCTTTCTCCCTCTCATTTTTCTTTCTCTCTCTTTTTCTTTCTTTCTCTCTCTTTCTCTCTCTCAATCTCTCTCAGTCTCTCTTTTCCCCCCCACATATATATTTACACTATCTACACACACACACACACACACACACACATCCCTATAGGCACAGGTATATGATACAGGTATATCTAGATAGTTAAATCCATCATATGTCTATAAATACACAAATATGGAATATTACTATATTATAATTATATAAAACCAAAAATTATATAATGAAATAGAAAGGATAATCTGTTGTGAACTATTTCTTGTTGCTGCAGTGACTGATGTACTCTGGCTTGAGACTAGAGAGAGCTGCTACTAAGTATTGCCTATTTGCAATGGAGATAGAAGTACTTTGAGAGACACTGAGAGATACTGATACAGGGGAATTTGCTCTGGGGTTTGCCTACTGATCCCTACTGATGACTAGTGGATCAATATTTCTCCTAATCTCCTCCTACTCTCTCTCCCAACATCCTTTACCCGCTCCTCCCTGCCTCCCTCACCTCCCAGTTCTTGAGGCCTTTGGCTTCTTCCCTCCCCCCTGAGTGAACTATTATCCTACCTTCTACAAGAAGCCCTTCTTGATTGGCCTCATTGCTCGCGTCTTCCCTTTGTTGGGAAGCTCCATTTCATCTTGTCTATATCTTGTCTGTACATGGATATTTATGCATTGTCTTCCCCATTGGACTGAGAGCTCCTTGAGGGAAGGGATGGTACCTTACCTTTCTGTGTAACCCCGGTGCTTAATCTGAAACCTGGTACACTGGAGGTGCTTAATAAATGCTTGACTGACTGAGGGAGGGAGAGAATGGCACTATATGCTAAGTCTATGTCAAAACTATGCTAAAAAACAAAACAAAGACAAGACCCTTCATCTCAAGGAGCTGAGAATACAGGAACATTGCCAACATTTATATAGTACTATTGTCTCTACTGACTCTTACCACCATCTTATGAGGTAAGCATGATTATTATCCCCATTTTATGGATGAGAACATTGAGGCTTAGCCAAGGTCTCATAGCTAGTAAAGTGTCGGAGTTGGGATTTGAACTCAAGTCTTTCAGGCTCTGAATCCAATGTTCTACCCACTGCACCATGCTCCCTTTCATAGAAATTAAGTGCCCAATGATTGGAGAGTTAGAGGAGAAACAGATGGATAATTCAAGGCCATACCCATTCCTTAGGCACAAAAAACACAATCTACTCATTAAGTCAGTCAGCATTCGTTTTCTCACCAGAATGGAAATAATTCCTTTGTGTTTCTCTTCTACCAAGTCACATATAATCTTGTTATTGAAGTACTGTATGGGCTCCCACTGGAATGACAAGCAGAAGGATTCGCGTTTTAACAAGTTACTCTTCTAGGAGCAGAAGATTCACTTAAAATGTTATTGCTTTGAAAAACTCAATCTGGAAGCCACTGAGGTCTGTTTAAACTCGTGGCAGTGAAGGCAAAGTATTCAAAATTGGGCTCTTTCCCGTATCGGGGATCAGATAGCAGAACCTAGTAAGGATTCGCGGTGGTTGTCCCAGGAGACCCAGAAGAAGACGGGCACCCATGGAGGAAATGACATTCCTTGTGAGAATGTCCTCACACCCTTTGGAAGCTTTACGGGAAAAGGGGGAAGCCGTAGAAGACGACTGCGCTACCTCGATGCCTTCCAGCTCGTACTCGATTTGCTCTGCTTTCAGGGTCATCTCTATCAGCAGCTGCTGAAGTTTCTCATTGCAGTAATTGATACAGAACTGTTCAAAACTTCAAACAGAAAGGATTTCAATAAGCTGCAGGGGGAGTCCAGATTCTGTGTGCAGCGTAAGCTCGTCTAGCCTTATTAGTCTTTGTGAACTTTAGATTTACTCCACCCTGCTTAGTCTAACAAAACAGGAATGTCTACACCCCTACTTAAATTGTCCTTACAAAGAACCATTATCGAGCCTAGCATTTCTATTATATTCTATTAACTTACATATGATACAGAATCATTTCCATGATATTATATATCATATCATATATATTCCTTTATATTATGGATAACATGTTAATTTATGTAATATAGCAATTATATTGATTTATGTTATGTATAATATATTCATTGATATATTATAAATTTATATATGATATACTGGTTTGTGTTATAGAGAATATAATAAAATTATTTATATTTTGTATAATATGTATTTATATTTTATATAATACCCTGTACTTATGTTTCTATAAGTTATATTATTTATGATATAATTTTCCATATTGTATTGATTTGTGTTATATATTATTAGCAACATCAATCATATATTGTTGTTGATTTATACTATATGCAATATATTGGTTCTTATTATATATTATATCATATTGATTTATTTTCTATATAATATGCTAGTTTATGTGGTCTATAATATATTATATCAATTTATATATAATATGAATTATCAATGGATATAATATAGACTAGAATATATTTATATTCTATATCATATATTTATATTCTATATCATATTCTGTTGGTTTATCTTATCTTGGTACCGATATCATATATCATTTTCTATTGATTATATTATCTATATGTCATATTAGATTGATTTATATATTATATTGTATCAACATATTATAAATAATACAACAATGTTGATTCATATTGTTGATTCATATATATGTTAATTGATATTATATAAAATATAGTTATATAATATTTAATATATTTGTATTCTATATCATATTCTATTGATGAATATTGTCTATAATATGACATATAGCATATTGATATATTACCTATAGTATATTCTATTGATTTATATTATCTATATGTCATAGTATATTGGTTTATATATTATATTATTTTACTTATGTAATATAACTTAATATTGATTAATATGTAATATTATGTTGATTAATAGGATATAAAATATTAATTGATATTATATAGAATAGGAATATTTATATTATATAATGCACATGTTCTATATCATATTTGATTGATTTCTTTATTATTTATATCATATCATGTTGTTTATATTATACATACTATTATATTGATTTGTAGTAAATATGATAATATTGTATTTATACTATATATCATACAACATAATATTGGTTAATATATTATAGTATGTTGATTTATATGTAATGTAAAATATTCATTGATATGTATATTATAATATAGATTTATATAATAAATAATATCATTATTTATATTATATCATATATTATAACATTTGTATTATATATAAAATACTGTTTAATATTATATCTAATATTCGATTGATTCACATATAATATAAATTATTGATATGATATAGAATATATTATAGGTTTGTATTATATATAACAAATTTATATTCTGTCATATTATATTGATTCATGTCATTTTATATTGATTTATATTATATATAAACTTGTGTTGATCTATATCATACAATATGACATTATTGATATATAATGTTGATTATATGTAATATGATATAAATGTCAATTGATATATAGAATATAATATGGGTTTATATTTTATCTTTATGTTAGATTGATTTATATGATCAATATAAATGTATTATACCATATTATATTGATTTCTATTATAGCTCCTATTGGTTGGATCAAGCACAGTCAAACATTTACCCCACCATAGTGGTGTCATTTCCATCCTCTTTAATCATCAACGACACCAACCAACCAGCATTTACATATCATTTAATTTTTGCAAAGTACTTTATACATGTTATTGCATTTTATTCTCATAGAAACCCTATAAAGTAGGTACTTTTATTATCTCCATTTTGCAATTGAGGAAACTGAGATAGACTGAGGTGAAGAGACTTGCTCTAGACCATGCAGTTGTAAGTGTCTGAGGCAGGATTTGAACTCAGTTCTTCCTGGCTCCAGTCCAGTGCTCTATTCACTACACAGACATCCCCAACCCCACCTCTTCTGTTGATTCAGAACAAACACCAGTTGTTCCTGGTATTCCTACCTGGAGCCTCTATGAAGCAGGAGTAAGATCCATGAAGGAAGGTTATGCTCGTTGGGGAGTTTAGGAAGAATAGGAACCATGGTGGGGCCTCTGAGACCTTGACCTCATCTTTAAAAAACCTTGAAAGGTCTAAGCATGACCCATTTGGAAGACGGTGACCCTTACCCATTCTTATCAAAGACTTCAAATCCGTAGATGTCAAGCAACCCAATCACGGTCTTTCGAGTGAAGTCCTGTTCAGAAAGAATGCACCCAGTCTTGACTAATGAAGATATCTGTTTTTTATCGATGAGAAAATCAATTATGGGGGAAAAAAAGGGAGATGCCTGCCAAAGCTGGGCAGGATCCTCCAGGGCTAAGCCATTCTAGTTGTGACAAGGAATACACTTTAAAAGACTGATATATATTAATTTAAGGTCGCCAAGGAATTCAGCTATGTAATTCCTAAATGAAAACTCAAGTCAGCAGTCAACCTTTTATGGAGTTTTTAATTACAAACAGGAGGAAGAAAGGTATTAGAGATAGAGAGAGGAGAGAGAGAGAGAGAGAGAGAGAGAGAGAGAGAGAGAGAGAGAGAGAGAGAGAGAGAGAGAGAGAGAGAGAGAGAGAGAAAGGGGAAAGAAGGGAATAGGGCTTAAATACCCCCTCTGTTTAGGCTGGACCAAAAGGCCCAAGCCCTTAGATAGCTGAGGCAAAGGAAAGAGATCAGTCCCTATCACTCATGTGACCAAAATGGAGAAACAGTCTCAGGGGCCTCCACCTCCAGCCTCCTTCAGAGCAAGCTTCTCAGAGCACAACCTCTCAGAGCAAAACCTCTCAACTTCCCCCAGTCCTCAGACCCCACTATCTTTAAGGAAACCATCTAAGTTCCCTCCCCTCAGTTCTCACATCTACCAATCACTTTACATGTCTTCCCTGTGCCAATGGAGGCTCTAGCTTAACCCAGGACCGCCCAGAGGTCTGTGGCTTTGCACATGTCTGTTGAAGGTCATATTCTCAAATAATTAAATCTTGATCCTTTGCTGCAGCCCTTCCTAAATCCTTTTACTCTGAGTAGGGTGGAGATTGTATTTTCCAAGACCTGGTTCTGTCATTCCAAGTATCTCTATTGTATTAATTCTAAAATCAATCATGACTCAAAGAACTTCCTGTTCTATGCTTAAGCATAGATCAAAGCCCTTTCCATTGTTTAGCAAAAGGTTTCTGTCCTAAAGTAGTCTTAGGTAGGGAGGAGAAAGATCCTCCCATGCCAAGGGGGTTCACATTCCAATAGAGTTCTTACTATCAGTAGGAAATTTTTTCCAAGTATGAAATTTCCCAATGGTGAAATTTCCAACATTCATAAGTCTAAGAAATTTTAAGGTTTACATAGTGTAAAATGGAGATTTGAACCCTAGACTTCAATCCCCAGAAGTCCTTGGTACTTCCCAGAATTCCCTATAATCTCACCTGAGTCCCCCACCTGGGCAAGATCACAATGAGTATTTAACTGGCTCTGCCTCACACGGGTCTCTCGGCCATTGCAATGATGTAGTAAGTAAGCTAAGCATGGGCGCTCTGAATGGGCTAATCAGCCCTAGGCACGTGGTTTTTTTAATTTTGTATTTTCTTTATTCCTTGATTTTTAATAATCTTTAATAAATCTCATAAAATATAATATTTCCATTACTAGAGACTAAATTTAATTTTTACACTAGCCTCTGAAGACGGGCTCTTGATTTCCTTGGCTCATCTGGAGCCTCAGGGACACACAAAGCTCCTGTCTATATCTCTTTGAGGAGACTGGGTTGGGGAAGAGTGAAACCACTGACCCACCCAGCTCCTGCTCTGTGTCCCGCTTCATGGATGTTCCTTCTCTTCCCATAGACCTCTACCAAGGTGATGATCCTTCCACATCCTTTCTATGCACCCATAAAAGGTTGAAATAAACGGTTAAGCAAAATGAGCTGCGATGGGGCTTCCACTTAGTGGTAGTGAATTCATTTGTAGTGCACAATTAAATAGACTAAAGTCCAGAAAACTGGCTTCTAACAAAGCCAATTTGAGCCAGGCCCAGCAATCTGTCCACTGTGCTTCCTAGCTGCCCCGTTTTATAGTCTTTAAGGCAGGGATTCTTTATTTGGGGACCACAGAACCCCATGGATTGATTTGAAGAGCTTTGAGGATTTGGATGGGAATTTTTTTCAATAATTATACATCAGTCTACAAGTATCTCTGGAGGATTCCATGATCTGGAAAATCCGAGTAAAACTTCTTGGTCCTCCCTTTGTACCAAAGAAGTCTGAATTTTTCCTGTTTCTTCTATGGGGCATTTACAGTATCTTCTTGTAAAATTCGAGTTAAATACTTGGCCAGAGGCTATATTTGTGTATCATCCCCTATCTCTTACCTTCTTTGCACAAGCTTTAACTTTTTACTTATTTTAACTTTAAAAAAGAAGTTGTGTGTGTTTACATCATTAAAAGATGAAAGATATTGAAATTATACAATATTGTGGGTATATCTGATGCATTTCTGAGTTTCTAAACTTTTTCTGTGTTGTCTGTTGGCCTTCGCACGTCATCTGTGACTTCTGAAAAAGATCTCATTGAATTTCTTGTGCCAATTTATTGTATATTGATACGAAGATGCAGAAAGTCACGGTATGGAAGGGATAACTGTACTTGGTTTCTTTCACTATCCTCCGTGGTCTATTTTGTGAATTTAAGAACTATTTTGAGAAGGGGTCCATCAACAAGTGAAGAATGGACAACCAGAGGGGTCCACGACACCAAAAAAGGCATTGAGAGAGACATAGCATCCTTCCTGCATCTTGTTCTCCATTGGAATAGACTGTCTGACTCACCTTGTTGGCAAGGGAGCCATTGATCTTGTTGACAAGCCAGGTGAAGGTCCGTCCATAAATAGCTTTAGC
This sequence comes from Monodelphis domestica, assembly GCF_027887165.1. Taxonomy (NCBI): domain Eukaryota; kingdom Metazoa; phylum Chordata; class Mammalia; order Didelphimorphia; family Didelphidae; genus Monodelphis; species Monodelphis domestica. Next base: position 28,318,789 of record NC_077229.1, read on the forward strand.
CATTGCGTCTCTGGAGTAGACTGACAGATCTATATTCAATGGGCATAAGACCTGAAAAACATTTAAAAGGAGCCCAATACATGGGAGAAAGACAACTCCAGTGAGTCAAAATTCCTACACAAGTCTCCATTAATGCTTGGCTGTGGGTATGGCCTGAGCTGAGGGCAGAGGGATGGTGTCATGCAGACCTTCTCCATCAATGGACACGTTGCACCAAGAGAAAGGGATGGGGAATCCTATTCTGGTTCCATTTAGGAGTTGGGTTTATACCTCTTCTGATTTGGCTTCAATCTTTCTATATGTCAGAGCTTCCTCAAGAGCCGACAAGTGGATGCCTAACAGCTGGAAAGAAGGGAAAAAAAGTTAGGGAGAGTACTTTGTCCATCAGCTTCACCAAGTGACTAAAGATCCTAAGAACCGACAGCGATATTTTTCTTAAATCTTTACTTCTGTCTCAGAATCCACACTGTGTATTGGTTCCAAGGCAGAAGAGTGGTAAGGGTTAGGCAATGGGGGTTAAGTGACTTGCCCAAGGTAACACAGCTAGGAAGTGTCTAAGGTCAGATTTGAACCTAGGACCTCCCATCTCTGGGTTTGGCTCTCAGTTTGCTAAGCCACTAGCTTCCCCCTGACAGTAGCATTTCTTATGTTAAGCATTCTTCTCTTGCAGATGCCTTCTCTCTACCAAAGGGCATTAGGCATGGCTAGAATTTCATACTTATTTGCTAAAGGAATACTATTGAAAGGGGAAAAAAGTCAGATAGGTCAAACTCTATTTAACACCCCCCCCATTATATCCAAAGTGATGATGTCAACCCAAGTTGTAAAGTATTATAACCCTCTAATGAGACTATTTCTGAGACCTGGCCAATGACAGCCACCTTTCTGCACATGAAAAGGGACAGAAAAAGCCTGAATAAAAAGAGAAGGTAAGTGGACTGATGAGATTAAGGGAGAGAGGGAGAATGCTATATTGGAATCCACACTATCATCATCATCATCATAGTTACCACTTTAAAGCTGGCAAAGTGCTTTACAAATATGATCTCATTTGAATCTTGTGGCAATGCTGGGAGGGAGGAATTATTGTCATCATCCCAGTTTTCTAGATAGGGCTGAGATGGGAAGGACCAACACTCATGAGCCTACAGTGTCTGGCTGGCCTACATTGGGCGAGAGGGTTGGTGGTTTGTACTGACAGAATGTTCATATCTCCAAACAATTTTTTTAAACCCTCACCTTCTGTCTTGGAATCGATGTTGTGTATTGGTTCCAAGGCAGAAGAGCAGTAAGGGCTAGGCAATGGGAATTAAGTGACTTGCCCAGGGTCACACAGCTAGGAAGTGTCTGAGGCCAAATTTGAACCTAGGACCTCCCATCTCTAGGCCTGGCTCTCATTCCACTGAGCCACCCAAGCTGTCCCCTCCAAACAATTTTTTCATATAAATTCTAGTCAAAGTGACTGAGCTGTGGGAAGCTGGGAAATCTGGGCTATCAGCCTCAACCAAGAAATAGAATGTTTATTCATAATCGTTAGAATATAGATAGGAACTTAAGGTTTGCAAAGTATTTTACAAATATTGTCTCATCCTCGCAAATGCCCCTCAAATGGTAGGCACTATTATTATCTCTTTTTTACAGATGAGAAATGATGAGCTCATCATTATAAGTAGCCAAGACTGGATTTGAACTCAGGTTTTCCTGACCCCAGGTTCAGTATTCTATTCATTATGCCATCTAGTGGCCCTGATGAATGACTTGGCTATCATTCTGCCCTGGTATGAGGTATCTCTCATCTTTAGCCCTGAGAAGCATGAGGTCAGAGAGCCCCCTTTTGGGTAGGAGGGTGTTACCTTTGCTATCCATCTGATCTGGCTCTGGTCAGGAATAGTGATGCATCCAGCTTCATCTTCTACAAAATGAATGTTCCCCAGGTGTAGGACGCTGGCGACAATGCCAAAAAGGTTCTGGAGCCATAAAGGGGAAGGAGAACAAATTGTCTGATTAAGCAATTGGAGGAGGAATCGTGAATGGAGGAGGAGCCTAAATGAATAAGTGCCTCCGAAAAGAGCCTGATGTAGAATCCAGCTATGCCTACCTCATCTATTCTGTTTGCTGGGGCATCTGAGGGGCTCAGTGCAGTCTGGGGAACCTGGGCTCAATTCTGGCCTCAGACACTTTCCAGCTGTGTGACCCTGAGCAAGTCACTTACCCCCCAACTGCCTAACCCATGCCTTTTTGTCTTAGAGTTATTACTAAGACAGGAAGTAAGAATTAAAAATGCTGTCCATCTCCAGAGAGAGAACTGACAAACCCTGAGTGCAGACTGAAGCATACTTTTACATTTGTTTGTTTGTTTGGTAACATAGCTAACATGGAAATCTGTTTTGCATGATTTCATATGTATAATTGATAAATCACATTACATGCCTTCTCAATGGGTGGGGGAGGGGATCTAGAACTGAAAAAATGTATGAATATCACAAACATGTAAGCATATAAATTAATAGATAAATGAATGGATCAATGATCAAATTACATATGATCTAGGTAAATATATTGATAATATCAATACTATATAGATATAGGATATATCTATCATGTAGCTATATACCATATTATACATGTATAATAATATAAATAATATCTAAATATATACTATATCTGTAATGAAGATATATAACATATATTACTTATAAATATAATCAGATAAATAATATATAGATATATATCTATAATGTAGATAAATAATATCTAAATATATACTATGTCTATAATGCAGATATATAATCTATTACTTATAATATAAATACAATCAGATAAATAATATATAGATATATATCTATAATATAGATAAATAATATCTAAATATATACTATGTCTAGAATGTAGATATATAATATATTACTTATAATATAAATATAATCACATAAATAATATATAGATATATATCTATAATGTAGATAATATCTAAATATATACTATGTCTATAATGTAGATATATAATATATTACTTATAATATAAATATAATCACATAATATATAGCTAGATATCTATAATGTAGATAAATAATATCTAAATATATACTATATCTATAATGTAGATATATACTATATTATACATGTATCATAATATAAATAATATCTAAATATATACTATAACTATAATGTAGATAAATAATATATAAATATATATTATATCTATAATGTAGATATATACTATATTATGCATGTATCATAATATAAATAATATCTAAATATATACTATATTTATAATGTAGATAAATAATATATAAATATATACTATATCTATAATGTGGATATATAATATATTACTTATAATATAAATATAATCACATAAATAATATATAGATATATACTATAGATACATAGGTATATATGAATAGATATATCTCTATAATATACATATATAGGGATATAATTTAAATCACAATATATTATATAAATAGAATAGATATAAGTATGCACATACACATATATGTGTGTATGTACATAAAATGGAAGGTTTAAGAAAGTTTATGAGTATGCATCATTTGGAAGGGGAGACAAAGGAAGTGATGTTTTGATGGTTGAGTAGGGATCAGTTTGACTTGATTGTCTTTGCAGAGGTGGGGGACTATGGGTGTGGAATGTTGCATACACACTCAGCTGATGTATTGGTTAGGGTTTTTTTTCCTTTTTCCTTTTCTTGTTTTTGTTGTAAGGGTTGGCTTAGTGGGTAGGAAAACCCAAAGGGAAATATTCTGAAGTAGAAGTCACATCAAAGCAAAATATTCCAATAAAACTTTTTAAATAAAAGAAAATGCATGCTTTCTATTGATGGTGTGCCTCCACTAGAATGTAAGCTTTGGTCACAGGGACTGAGCCCTTCCTTCTTGCTCTGAGGGAGTGTGAAGTCAAGGATCCTTTGCCCTTCTTACACGGTTTGGCATTAAGTGCTGAAAAACACTTCATTTGTTCATTCATTCATTCATTCATTCATTCATTCACATAAATAGTTGAAATCGTGGGAGTTTTTGTGGAATAGCCCATTTTTGTGGAATAAGCCCCATTTTTGGCTTACTTGGTGATTTATTACTGTTTGCTGTAAATTATACATTTAAAACAAGAACAAAAAATGTTAAACATACATTAAAGAGAAAAAGAAGAAAACGTCACAGGGGAGGTTGGAATTTGGATCAGTTTAGCCCAGCATATTATCTATCTGCTCTGGCTTTCAGACGAATAGTTGTTTAAGCAAATCTAAAGTAATAAACGAAAGGAAACAGGAAAGTGGGGAGGAGAAATGTAGAAAATATCCCTACACATGCACTCTCCCAAAGCTCTGGAAAAAGCAGGAAGCCACCCAAGAAACTGGGCTTCTCTGTCTTACTCAATCTTAACAACAAGATGGCAGCCAAGCCCTTGTGGCCCATACCTCCAAGTCAGTCTCATTAAAATCAATGATGGAGAAAGCTTTGACTACAGTTTTCCAGTCATTCTTGTCATTAATAGAAGTCACTTTGGCACATCGACCCTGTTGAGAAGAGACACAGAGGATCTTGGGATGCTGGTTTTAAAGTCCACAAAGCATGCGCATGACTAAACGATGCTCAAATGCTCCAGGCCACGGGTTCTAAATGAGTTTTTTATGTCATGGTCTCCTACGGTAACCTGGTAGAATCTATGGACCCCTTCTCAGAATCATGTTTTTAAACATGTTTAAGATAAACTATGCAAGATTCTAAAAGAAACCGATTACAATAAAATATAAATGATGCAATTGTATTAAAAGGCAAATTATATTCAATGCAGTTATCAAAAAATTTTTTTAAGTTCATGGATGCTGAGTTTACATTACAGTACTCATATGTACTTATTTCTAAACGTGTTGTATTCTTGCCCTATTCCCATGTAAGTTCAGGGAGGGGCAACAGAAAGTAGTATGGATTTTGACACACAGTAGGTATTTAATAAATGCTGATTGGTTGATTGGAAAGTCCTCTCTGTACTAGGATCCAAAAGCAAACACATTACTTTTTTTTTTAATGTTTTTAAAACTCTTACCTTCTGTCACAGAATAGGGCTAGGCAATGGAGTTAAGTGACTTGCCAAGGGTCTCCTAGCTAGGAAGTGTCTGAGGTCAGATTTGAACCTAAGATTTCCTGTCTCCAGGCCTGGCTCTCTATTCACTAAGCCACTTAGCTGTCCCCATGTTACTTTTCCAATTAAACAGAATTCATTTCCTTGCTAAAAAGTTAACTGTTATTTAACTTAAATTTATTATTATTTAACTAATTATAAGTTATTAACAAATTTCATTGTTATTTAACTAATTATTTGTTATTGCTAATTATTGATCATGATTAAATTACTTATTATTAAGTAACTTGTCTTTATTTATTTAACTAATAATCATAGTTATAATCATTCTTATACTTCTTAATAGTATTCACAAAGCCTAGAAATATCGTAAGGAAATTTCTGGGCAAGTTTTTTTAAAATGTTGACATTTCATTGTGTCACAGTAAATTGTGACTCACATATTAATCAAATCAAATCATCTGAATATACGTATCAGTCCCAGACTCTGAGAATTTGGGCACTGCAATCACAATGCTCAGGGTTAGAACAGAATATTTCAATTCCCCTGGCAACAGGCAGAGGGTTCTGAGTTCTCTACTGACCAGGTGGAAGGAGACACCCTGGTTAGGAAGCTGGTTTAACACTGGGAGAAGCATGGATTTTACTCAAATGATCACCCCAAGAGAGATTTGGTAAGACTCCTCTTAATTCTATTGGCAGCTTCAAAAGAGGCAAATCCCTATTTAATATGTCATAAGTGCTGTCCTTCCAAGGGAAAGTCATAGCTTCCAAAGGGAAGATACTCTATAGCACTGCTTTTAATGTGTCCATATTAACTATGCTTCCCATGCTGGTCCACATAAGTGGATATAAAACTTCTTGACCCCTTCTTGTAGTTTATACCAGCTCAAAGACAGGCTACCCACTTGATCCAAGTCCCACCCACAAACTATGGCTATCCTCCAAGCTCCTTCCTGGGTGTTCTTTTCACTTTCCATTTTCTCTTATCATCTTATGCTAATGATTCCCAGATCTACCTATCTGTCTGTCTGTCTGTCTGTCTATCTATCTATCCATCTGTCTATCTAACCCCATCTGTCTGTCTGTCTATGTAACTATCTACCCATTTTTCCATTCTTATATCTGTCTGTCTATTTGTCTATTTGTCTATCTACCTCTCTATCCATCTATCCATCCATCCATCCATCCATCTATCTATCTATCTATCTATCTATCTATCTATCTATCTATCTATCTATCTATCTATCTATCCATCCATCCATCTATCTATCTATCTATCTATCTATCTATCTATCTATCTATCTATCTATCTATCTGTCTGTTTATCTATCTATCTATCTATCTATCTGTCTGTCTGTCTATCTGTTTATCTATCTATCTATCTATCTATCTATCTATCTATCTATCTATCTCTCTGTCTATTTGTCTATCCATCCATCTATCTGTCTGTCTGTTGTCTATCTACTTTTCTATCTATCTATCTATCTATCCATCCATCTGTCTATCTAAACCCATCTACCTGTCCATCTGTCTAGCTAGCTATTCATTCGTCTATTTCTCCATTCCTCCATCCATCCATCTATCTATCCATCCATCCATCCATCCATCCATCCATCCATCTATCTATCTATCTATCTATCTATCTATCTATCTATCTATCTATCTATCTATCTATCTATCTATCTATCTATCTGCCTGCCTGTCTGTCTCTTGTTTTTCTATGTCTGTATATCTACTTATCTACCTGTCTGTCTATCCATCCATCTAACTATGTATGTATGTATGTATGTATGTATCTATCTATCTATCTATCTATCTATCTATCTATCTATCTATCTCTAGCCATTCCTTCATTCCTCCATTTATCTGTCTATCTATCTATCCATCTGTATATCTAACCCCATCTATCTGTCTGTCTGTCCATCTATCTATCTGGCTATCTAGCCCATCTGTCTGTCTATCTATTTGTCTGTCTATCTATCTATCTGTCTATCCATTCCTTCATTTATCTCTCTATCTATCTGTTTGTTGCTTTTCTATCTCTCTGTATATCTATTTTTCTGTCTATTCATTTACCTACCTACCTATCTGTCTATTTGTCTATTGTCTGTCTGTCTACTTACCTATCTATCTATATCTATCTGTCTCCTATCTATCTATCTCTGTCTATCTATCTGTCTGTCTATCTCTCTGTATGTATGTATGTATGTATCTATCTATCTATCTATCTGTCTATCTGTCTGTTGTCTGTCTACTTATCTTTCTGTCTGTCTGTCTGTCTGTCTGTCTGTTGTCTGTCTACTTATCTATATCTATCTATCTATCTATCTATCTATCTATCTATCTATCTATCTATCTATCTATCTATATCTGTCTCCTATCTATCTCTATCTCTCTGTATGTATGTATGTATCTATCTGTCTGTCTGTCTGTCTGTCTTTCTAACCCCATCTATCTATCTATCTATCCATCCATTTGTACATTTACCTATTTATTCATCTATCAATATACCTGTCTGTCTATCTGTCTGTTGTCTGTCTACTTATCTTTCTGTCTGTCTGTCTGTTGTCTGTCTGTCTCCTATCTATCTATCTATCTATCTATCTATCTATCTATCTATCTATCTATCTATCTGCCTATGTCTCTCTAATTTATGTCTGTCTACCTATCTCTCCATCCATCTATCTATCCATCTATCATCTATCAATCTATCTATCCATCCTTCTATTTATCTATCCATCCATCCATCCATTTGTACATTTACCTATTTATTCATCTATCAATCTCTCTGTTTGTCTGTCTGTCTACCTATCTCTACCTACCTATCTTTACCCAATCTTACCTAGTTTCTCTATCCTGAGCTCCTGTCTTACATCACCAACCTAGTTATCTACCCAAATGTTCCATAGATGTCTCAATATATTCAAGGATATAAAGTAGGAAAAAACCAGTCCCTATTCTCAAAGAGCTCCTGTTCCACTGGAGAAAAAGAAAATGTAGATAAGTACGAACAAATATATACAGAATAAATATAATTTAGTCAGGGGAAACGCACTGATAGCTGGAGAAACCAGGAAAGGTCTTCTTTAGGAGATGACTCTCAAGCTGTTATTTTGAAAGAAGCTAGAAAGAGGTGAGGAATATTCTAAGAATGGGAATGTGTGAAGGCTCAGAGAGGGGAGATGGAGCTTCGAATTTAGTAAACAGTAGGCAAAACAGTTTGGATGGAAGATGGAATACCCAAAAGTCAGTCATATGAACTTGGTCCATAAAGGCAGGCTGAAGTCCGATTACGAAGGGTTTGAAATGCCAGGCAAAGGAGTCTGTGCTTTTTATAGAGGCCACAGGGAACCAAGGAAGCTTCTTGAGCAAGGTAATGAAATGGTCAGACCTGAACTTTAAGAATATCAATTTGGCAACTGTGTGGAAAATAGACTGGAGAGTGGAGGGGATGGGAAATGGTCTTCCATAAAGGTCTTATGCAGATGTGATGAGTCCCACCCTTGAAAAGAATACTAGACACTAGAAGCCATCTTTTTCCAACCTGTGTAAGGTACAGATATGCCTGGGGGCTTCGCACAAGTCCCAGGTAGGATAATAGGTCATCTTCACCTCCTTCCAGCAGCTGGTAGAAAATATGAAAATTCCGTTCTCCATGGTTTTGAAAAACGACTCGAGATTTTTCTATCAAGTAACTGATGATATGACCGCCTACTGGAATTCCCTGGAAAAATTCAAAGTCAAAACTCAGACCAGTCATCTAAAAAGAGGTTCGAATCTAAGATCCTCCTTCACAAATAAAGTAGATTCAAATTTCTAATGCTCTTTCCCCATCCCCTGTATGATCTGATACAAGGGAAAATAAGTAGAACTGCGAAAGTTATAAAATAACTACAACATTCTAAAGGGAGAGAATTTTGAAAGACTTAAGAACTCTATTGATGCAATAGCCAACTGGATGATGATGCCTCTTACTTCTTGGCAGAGAGGTGGTGGATTAGAGATGAAAGATGAGACATACACTTTCCAACGTGGCCAAAGAACAATGGGTTTTAATTGATTGTATTTATTTGTTATGATAAATGTTTGGGGATGTTTGGAGAGTGTAGAGAAGTTGGGAAGATGAGAATAAGAGAGATGCCACCCCAAAAGAAAAAAAAAGAACATAATAAAACATTTATAAAAGACATAAATAAGAATAGAAGCTTGAAAAAGATACAATCAGGACAGATTATTATATACTTTTAAAAATATAAAAAATATAATTGAGATCCATGCCTTTACATGTAATTCTCTTTTGCTTTTCTATATATGGAAATTATCATATTTGGTGATTTCTCTCAAGTTCATAATTTAAAAAAAGGAAAAAGCAGGACTATATCAAAAAGCAAATCATTTTAGTGTTATAAGAAGGACATTGAGAATAATAAAATTTGGGGGCAGCTAAATGGACATTTCCTAGCTATATGACCAGGGGCAAGTCACTTAACCCCCATTGCTTCGCCTTTACCTTTCTTCTGTCTTGGAATCAATACTTAGTATTGATTCTAAGACAGGAGGTAGGGATTTCTTTAACTTTATTTTTGTAATGATATTGACATTATTTGCCTATTAAAATATTCCCCCATTTTCCAACAACATAGTAGTGTGAAGACCAGATTTTCTTCAAACACCTCAAACAAACAGCATAATGTTACTGTTTGAATACAGAAGCAAATAAGAGAATTCAGCTGTCTTCTATATTAGAGATTTGCAAAAATAGGCAAAACAACATCACTCTTTTCACGAAATTGTTTTGTTTTGGAAAACAGTTGAGTTTCCTAAAAACGTTATTTGTGATCATATAAATAGACTTATTGTTAGTTTAAAATAAGCTAATAATTTTAAATAAATTCTTTTACAATTTTATTTATTAAATTAATTTCTTGCTGGGAGCCATCAAAGACCATGCTGTTTGACACAATCCATGTGGAAACCAGGGTCTGCAAAGCAGCCCCTAGGAAGGATGGAAATACCCACTGAACCTCCCCCTAAGTGACTTTCCTTTTTAACATCCCCTTATTATTGGAATTGTTATGATTATTATTCTTATTTAGCCTCAGGAAAAATAGATGAGAGCAACATGCTTGTAGGGTTAATACAGATGTCCCACACTTTCGGATATTACCAGGAGATCACACTTACAAAAGTAAACCTAAGGATTCTTATATACCTACTTAGATAGGACCCTCTTTTCTAGGCATAAAAACTTCAGGCAAATCTGTGCTCTGAATTCCCTAACCTATATCTGGGTCATATTGATTCTACCTTCTGATCCTGCACTTAGCAACAAAGTTTTGTTGACTATCTCCCTAGGCTTCCTGTCTGTTGTTAGGTTCTATGGAAACATGTATGTTAAGAATGAAACTGTGTGCCAAGTAGATGTGTAATCATGAGGGTATAAAATAAAGCCATACCTCAGTCAAGGCGGGGCAGTTTATCCTGTGAAACCTGTGCTACAGGTTGAATGCGAAAGCTGTGACCCATTCATCATTCCGCCAACACTGTCCCACCTCCAAGACCCCATCCCCTGTGGGAGGCTCACCCCACAGCAATTTCTTATTTGGGATTTTATTTATTTAATTTTGAATTTAGAATTTTATTTAAACTTAAGTTTAATTTATTTTCATTTAAATTTTAAATGATTTTAAAATGAATTGAGATTGTTCAGTTGTTTAAGTCGTGACCAATGCTTTGTGACACCATTCAGGGTTTTCTTGGCAAAGTCCTGGAATGATTTGTCGTTTTATTCTCCAGGTCATTTTACAATTGAGAAAAGTGAGGCAAACAGGGTGAAGTGACTTGCCCAGTGTCACACACCTAGGAAGTGCCCAAAGCTGGCTTTGAAATTCTTAAATTTTGCCAGTTTTAACTTCTAATATTGTAAATATTGATAGATGGCTCAGGAGATAGAGTGCTGGTCCTGAAGTCAGAAAGGCTTGAGTTCAAATTTGGTCTCAGACATTTACTAGTGGCAAGACCTTGGGCAAATCATTTCACCTCTGTTTGTCTTAGAGGCAGCCAGGTGGCTCAGTGGATAGAAAGCAAGAAAGACCTGAGTTCAAATCAGGTCTCAGATAATTACTAGCTATGTGACTCTGGGCAAGACATTTCATCTGTTTGCCTTAATCCACCAGAGAAAGAAATGGCAAACCACAATAGTATCTTTGTCAAGAAAACCCCCAGAACAGTATTGGTGTCCTGTGACCTACAGGGTCATGAAGAGTGGGGCATAATTAAACCACAATAAAATGCTAATAAATCTAGTACACATAAATGGAAGATTTTGAGAGTCCTCACTAATTTTTAAGAGTATAAATGACTCCTGAGACTACAAAATTTGAGAATCACTGCTCTGACCATTTGATTCCAGTAGTATTTTCCTCTGACTGTTCTCCCCACCAATTCAAATCCTGACTTACCTTAAAATCAAACTGGATATCCATGTACTTGCCAAATCTGCTGGAGTTATCATTTCGGAGAGTTTTTGCATTTCCAAAAGCCTAGGAATAAGTCAAAAGCCTGAAATCAGTCACTACTCCATTTCTTAGTTGGCATCCCTAGCTTTAAGAAACCTGGTCCAAATACAGAGTCCAGAACCAGATGTCTGCTCTCTCACCAGAAACTGAAAACCAGATGACCAGGTTCTGCCTTCTCTCCAGGCTCAAACTATGAAATAATCAACCTCCATCAATGATGAGATTCTTGTGCAAATGGGCTTTGAGCCATGCCTAAGAACTCGGATTACTGTGAGGATTTGTGTATGTGGAGGACAAGAATGACCCTGATTATCTATCTATCTATCTATCTATCTATCTATCTATCTATCTATCTACCATCTCTCTATCTATTATCTCTCTATCTATCATCTATTTATCTATCATCTATCTATCTATCATCTATCTATCTATTGTCTATCTATCTATCTATCTATCTATCTATCTATCATCTATTTATCTATCATCTATCTGTCTATCATCTATCTATCTATCTATCTATCTATCTATCTATCTATCTATCTATCTATCTATTGGCTATGTATCTATCATCTATCTACCATCTCTCTATCTATTATCTATCTATCTATCTATCTATCTATCATCTATTTATCTATCATCTATCTATCTATCATCTATCTATCTATTGTCTGTCTATCTATCTATCTATCTGTCTGTCTATCTATCTATCTATCCATCAATCTATCTATCTATCTATCATCTATCTATCGTCTATCTATCTATCATCTATTTATCTATCATCTATCTATCATCTATCTGTCTATCATCTATCTATCATCTATCTATCTGTCTATCTATCTATCTATCCATCTATCTATCTATCTATCTATCTATCTATCTATCTATCTATCTATCTATCTATCTATCTGATTTCAGAGGGTTCCCAAAGCATGTGAAACCCTTGATATGAAACCAAATGCGTATTTTGGGTCAGACTGAAGTGATTAGAAATTTCTTCCCCCAAAATCTTTTTTAAAAAACCCTTACTGTTCCATCTTAGAAACAATATTCTATATTGGTTCCAAGGCAGAAGAGCAGTAAGGACTAGGCCATGGGGGTTAAGTGACTTACCCAGGGTCACTCAGCTAGGAAATATCTGAGGCCAGATTTGAACCCAGGACCTCCTGTCTCTAGGCATGACTATTTACTGAGTCACCTAACTCCTTCCACCTCCACCTCCCCAAATCTGATAGTATAATAAGCCAATTTAAATAGATGGTTAAGTCCCAGCACTTAGCATAGTGTCTGGTACATAGTAGGTGCTTAAAAAAAAACCCTTACCTTCCATCTTAGAATCAATATAGGTATTAGTTCCAAGGCAGAAGAGTAGTAATTTAGGTTGTGACTTACCTAGGATCACCCAATCAGGATGTGTCTGAGGCCAGATTTGAACCCAGGTCCCTCTATCTTCAGACTTAATATTCTATCCACTGAGTCACCTATCTGCTCTAATAACTGCTTAATAAATACTCTTTGACTTGACATGACATAGGTTGCCTTATATCTATGTGGGAATTATTTCCATCCCTTGGGAAAGGCTTCCATCATAGTAGGAAAATTATTTCCAACTGGGCATATGGTGTTTTCCATTGTAAAGACAGTGTCTCCAAAAGAAAGCAACTTGCTCAAGATCCTCCAGCAAGTAATGGGTCCGTATCTAGGCACAAGTTCTATTTTTTAACTTTTAAAAAGATTCTTATAGTTACACGTGAAAACAATTTTGGTCGATGGCTTTCTGACATTTGGGGATTTCGTTTTCTCCTTCTCTCCTTTCCTCCCAAGCCGGTAAATGGTCTGATATAGGTAATAGCCATATTTTCATGGAACATGTATTTCCATATTCCTCATGTCACGGCAGAAGGCATATATCACGCCTATAATAAAAATCTCATGAAGGAAATAAAGTGGAAGATGGCATTGGCATAACTTCTCATTCTTGCCCCACAAGACCACTGGATCGGGAACCAGTTCCTAGAGCTGGAAAATCTCTCAGGTCACCAAAAAGATTCTTCTACAATCAAAGCACGTTCAACAGAATTTGAAGTGCCCCCTACCTCCAGGACTGGATTGGAGAGCAATAATCGATCTCGGGCTATCTGTAGTGATTGAGTCATTGGGCAAGTCACTGCCAGGTACTGGAGAATCTTCTTGGACGCCTCCGTTTTGCCAGCACCGCTCTCCCCAGAGATCAGGATGAAGTGATTGTTGAGTTCAGAGCACATCATACGGTATGCATTATCCGCTATGGCATAGCTGGAGAGGGAGTGAGACAGAAGGAACTCGGCTTTCAGGCATCCCCACATAGGTGTGAAATGCTCCATGGCCAGGAGAGCCAAGCGTCCTATCTCCCATCAGGTAACGCTATCTGTCCTGGATACCAAGAGGCTCTAAATAAACCATGAACGGTAAGTGTCAAGCCCAGCAGAATATCTTTATTAATAGCTCTCCATGAATAATTAATGGAAGAGCTAATAATTCATTAATAGAATTTCTATTCACAAAACTCAAACTGTTACACTTAGGATGGATGGATCTCGAACAGTAGAGACAACATTTTTAAGCACGATTCATGAAAAGGTCTTTTATGGAATACAAATCAAAACAACGCTGGAGTTTCACTGCATATTTAGCAAATTGATAAAGATAACAAAAGACAGAAATAGTCTGTATTGGAGGAGCCATGGGGGGAAAGGCCCTCAATAATGTACTGTAGCTATCTTGGCCTCTTCTCACCTAAGGAGCTCTTATTATTCATTTGGGTTCAGCACTGGCTATTGTCCCTCCCTTCTGATTGTATCACTCTGGACTTAACCAAAATGGTAGCCCTGGTACATTATTCTTGTAGACTCATCAGATAATCTTGGTGCTGAAAAGAGCCTTTGAAGTTTTCTAATCCACCTTCTACCTTGAGTATCTGCTTGAAGACATCTAGTAATGGAAAACTCACTACCTCTCCATTGGGGGGACCATTGGGGGATCATACTAGTTATTAGGAAGGTTCCCGAGTCAACGATCAAGCAATGAACTGGGAGAAATTCATTCCAGTTAAAACAAAACAGTGTGACGTGAAGACAAAGGTTCTCAATTCTTCCCAATGTCATCCCAAACCCATAGTGCCATATTTCCAATACCACCTTCTCCAGGATCACAGTGGCTCATGTAAGGGAGAGGAGAACCCAATAAAACAGATCCAACAGTCTACGAGGAAGACCCTCGTGTTACTTACACATGTGGTGGCAGCTCAAAGAAATTCACCCCTTGGTAAAGCTCCATCTGTTTCATCGTGTAGATACCCAGCTCCTGGTAGGGATTCACCGAGACAAGGAGGGTCCCGATGTATGTCTGCAAGGACAAACCAATACCACAATGACCCATGGACTTACTCCTTCCAAGTATGGGCTACCATTTTATGATGCCTGATCCATGAGCAGAAACCAGCCATCTAAAATAAAGAGTTGAGGGGGCAACTGGGTGGCTCAGTGGATTGAGAGCCAGACCCAGAGAGGGGAGGTCCTGGGTTCAAATGTGAACTCACACTTCTAGCTGTGTGACCCTGGGCAAGTCACTTAACTCCCATTGCCTAAAGTAAAATAATAAAGAGATGAACACTTGGGAAGTCAAACCTTTAATGGTGTCTACTTCTCCATCTTGGAACACTCTTTCTTTTCATGCTTAAGTATTGTGGGTGGTTGGTTAGTCTGTTTAAGGCTGGTACGTGGCTTTTTAGTACAGGTCCTCCCCTCCCTCCCCATTGCCACACTCTTATAGACTCCCTATATAATATCAGAGTTGGAAAGGGCTTTTGGAGATGTCTAACCCAACCTCTACCTGGAGGATCATTCGGCTCAAAGGGTCTTCCATAATACTCTTCAAAGTAGAAGTACAAAGCTTTCTCTTTTTTCTTTAACCCCTCACCTTCCATCTTAGATTCAACGCTATTTATTCATTCCAAGGCAGAAGAATGGTAAGGGCTGGGCAATGGATGTTAAGTGACTTGCCCAAGGTCACCCAGCTAGGAAGTGTCTGAGGTCAGATTTGAACCCAGAACCTACCAGCCCTAGGACTGGCTCTCTATCCACTCAGCCATCTAGCTGCCCCTGTACAAAGCTTTGCCAAGTAGTACAGTCAAAACAACACTTGTGGATCTAAACTTCTTGCATTATGGAATTTTGGATGGTGGATTTATACTTAGATTCCTCTTTTCACAAGAGAGAGGGAGTGGGGCAGAAGGAATTACACACACTACTTACTTCTATCCTAGACACATCCTTCATTTAGGAATCTTGTGCCTTTCCTCCTTTGGTGGTCAATTTTTGAGGTATTTAATCCCTACATAGCTGGGTAACACAATGGATGGAGAGCAGTTGGACTTCCTGGAATCAGGAAGACCTGAGTTCAAATTCTGCCTCCTACACTTACAACCTGTGTGACCTTAGTCAAGACACTTAACTTCTGTTTCCCTCAGTTTCCTCAGCTGTAAAACAGCAATGATAATAACAATAATAGTGCTATTTCCCAAGGTTGTTAACAAAGATGGGATAATATTTGTAGTTTATGGATTATTATTCCAGCAAAATATATAATTTGACCGTATCTCCAGGATAAAAGTGAACCACAGAACTGAAGCAAAGTTGGAGTTTGAACTCAAATCATAAATTACTTCTGATGAGCAGAAACCTGATCTCTCAAATAAGTTTTGAAATTATTTTCAAAATAATTCAGAAAAAATATATTCCAAAATCAATCGGACTCAATCTGAAATGTGAGATTCAGCCAAGATGCCACTTATGCTCATCTGTGACTCGTTCATTCCCTAGTTCTTTTGACACCCGTTGCGTCATTTCCATTTTTCTACCTGTCCAACTAGCAGAAAAAGCTAATGTTTCAAACTTTGATAGCAGAATGTCTAACATATTATATATATATGATATATATCTAGAATGCTATAGAATGTCACCCTGGTTTGCTCCTGATTCCCCTGAATCCTAGTGCCAAACCCCTGTTGATTTTCTCCAAATGTCTGTAGCTTGTTTGAACGTGGTTTTTAGTTTGTTGCTTCCCCATTAGCCTGAGAGCTGCTTGAGGTCAGGGGCCATCTTTTGCCTTTCTTTGTAACTCCACAGCTTAGCACAGAGCCTGGCACATATAAGACACTTAATAAATATTGGTTAACTGGCTGACGACTATATAGTATGCAATTCACTGACGTCGGTAAGGGTGGTAGGGGCTATGCAATAAGGATGAAGTGACTTGCCCAAGGCGTATTGCCCTAGAAAGTGTCTGAGACCAGATCTGAATCCAAGTCCTACCAACTCCAAGTCTAATGATCTACCCACTGTGACAGCTCACTGCCAAAGGGCATCATAAAAAAATGCTCAAAGATACTCAATCACCAGGGTTTGAGTAGAAGGCAGGGTGTCAACCTTGAAGCATCTCTCCAAATCCAAACATGCTTTATCACCAACCTATGGGCGCCATCTTGGTTGGAAGAGTTGGTTCTTGGGAATATCTATGGAGTGTGGAAAAGGAAATCAATTAGCAAAGAAGTAGGACAACTTACGTATATGAGGTTCTCTCGGAAGCGCTTGCGGAGATTATCCAAAAAAGCGGATTCACTGGTGTACGAGTCCAAAAGCACAAAGTCCTGAACCCCAACTTTGTCCCGGGCAGTTAGGGCCCCTTCCATGTGTAGCCTAATGTGCTTGCGTCTCACCTCTCTTTCTGGAAGATGACAAACATTCTAAGGGTTATTCAGAGATATTTAAAAACAAATAAAGAATATAATACAATATACTTTGGTGATAGAAGCATTAGATACAGTCCCTGCCCTCTGGAAGCTTATCATCTGGATGGACAATAAAATTTTTTAAAATTTCAACAATAGAGATGAGAAGTCCTGGATTCCAATTTTTCCTCAGACACTTCCTGGTTGTGTGACCCTGGGCAAGTCACTTAACCCCTATTGCTTAGCCCTTGCCATTCTTTTGGCTTGGAATCGATACTTAATGTGGATTATAAGAGAGAAGGTAAGGTGGGTTGTTTTTTAAGTTAAATTACAAAAATAAGATATTACAAATCAAGGATTCTATCCTTGGGTCTCTGTAAACCCCCACCTTTTGCCTTAGAATCAATTCTGTGTATTGGTTCCAAGACAGAAGAGTGGTAAGGGCTAGGCAATGGGGGTTAAGTGACTTGCCCCAGGGTCACACAGCTTAGGTGGGGTTTTCTTGGCAGAGACACTGAAGTGGTTTGCCATTTCCTTCTCCAGCTCATTTTACAGATGGGGAAACAGAGGCAATAAGGTTTAAGTGACTTGCCCAGGATCACACAGCTGGGAAGTGTCTGAAGCCAGCTTTGAACCCAGGACCTCTGTCAGTGGGCCCATCTTATGTACTTCTGAGAGTTGTTGCTGGGATATTGAACCCTTGTCAAGACAGCTGATAAAAAGACTCTTCTCAGTGATCTCCAACTCTGTGATCCCCTATGAATTAATTTGTCAGTTTCTTTTCTTATCCTATATGTATTCATTTTGTTGATGCAAAAACTTTTGGATTTTATGTCATCAAAAGTATCAACTTATCTTTATGATTGCCTTGATCCTGTGTTAAGAGAAGAATGTGTCTCCTACGGAGAGCTCAGAGATGGACCTGGTTTGTTTCTGTCTGT